>NC_048237.1:12799148-12986420 GCF_002007445.2 Ailuropoda melanoleuca
TTTTTTTTTTTTTTTTTTTTGAGCTCCTTCTTTTTATTTTTTAAATTACCTTTTCTAGACAAAAGAACTTCTTTTTTCTTTTTTTGATTAATTGTGTTAGAATTTGTTACCACCATCATTATTCTTTTTGTTGCTCAAATTGTCCTGGATTTGTCCTTTAGGAGCCCCTTCAAGCCATCTCCTGTGTCTTTTTGACATTTCCTCCACTACCCTATCAGTTTTTGCCCCCAGTTTTTGCACTTCTCTTATTTCTAGCACAGGATGTCCCAGGCTTTCACCTTGAAGTGCTTCTGTCCCAGTGATGGAATCATAAATTGAAGACTTTTGTTTGACACCTCTCCATGGTTAAACATTGCTATAATTCCTTTTCAATGTGTATCACTTTAATTCTAGCTTAATAGAAGGAAGATTTGTTAGTTTTCTTTGTTGGCAAAGACTTAGAACCCAGAGCAAATCTTCCTCTTGGAGAGGTTATAGTGTAAATGGAGTTGCAGCCTCCGGACTATGGTGAGAATAGCAAAGAGTAGTCATACATTTAATTACTGTAATTCACAAAGCAACTGGATATATTCACAGAAGGATTGGAACATGTTAGGTCAAGGGAAATTATTTTCTCTTTCTCTTTCCAGGTATGCTTCCCTTTCCCCCCCACTGAAGGTCTCCAATCCTGTATTCCATCTCTTGTCACTGCCTCTCACTTTCAGGCTATTAACATAATAATAATTGCTACCATTTATGAAATGATTGCCATATGTCAGGCACTTCTGTAACTAGATCTGTTACCCTCACAACCTTGCAAGGATATCACCATTTTGAAGATGGGGAAGCTCAGGAGAAGCAATGAATCCATGGTTAAAGAGCAGCGAAGAAAGTCGTATGATGTGACTGGCATGTTCAGGGTTTGGTTTTTGTGGTATCGGTGCGGTAGAAGGGGCAGGAATGGATCTAGAACACTGCTGGTGGATAGGAGTAGAAGCAACTCTTTCTGGGACTAGCGGGAAGGAATTAAGGATAGTGGACAAGTTGAGTGTGTTGGTGCAGCAAAGAGTTGAGAACATATATTCACACCTCTTAATTTCTCTGAAGAGCCCGAGGCAAATCGGTCATTTGAAGGTGAGAGAAAGTATGATAGCCTAAGCCTAAGGGACCTTGAGGAGAGTTTTAAGCATCGGAAGTTTGGATTATTTGTGAGAGGATGCTGAAGCCCCAGCTGAGGCCAAAGAGCATGAGTTTGTAATGGCACTGATCTGTGAGACGTTCTCCGCAGTCCTGGACCCTCCAGGTACAGGAATAGAGAAGGCAGATAGATGGACGGTACAGGATTTTGCTTGTCTGGTACAGTTGGAAAACAGGAGTTGAGGATGTAGGTGAGAGGATGGCTCAATTAAGGGACCATGAGATTAAGCTTGATAGGAAGTGAAGATGGGCGGGAGCTCGTGGACTAGGAGACAATAGAGACAGGAGCGGATTGGAGGCTCTTTGAGGGTGAAGAGCAAGCATAAGTGGAGTAAGAATGACAGCAGGAGATTTTGATCAGTGTGTATTAGGTCAGTGTATATTTGATCAGTAGAGCGCCCTGCAGTGATGACAAAGTCCAGAGTGTGAGAGTTAAGCAGATGAAGAAACAGCCAAAAGTGCAAGGTGGCCATCCACAGATTTATTGAGAGTGTCCGTATGATAGTATTAACTGCAGCCGCGTTTATAGAATGCTTACCAGGTGCCAGGTAATGTGCTTTGTTACTTAGGCTGGTGGTGAAGAACGGAGGTGGCAAATTCTTGATAAATGTAGAGGTGCTGGGGTGACACGAGGTGCTAGCAAAGAGGAGGAGTCAGCAAACTATGGCCTGCAGAGCAAATCCAGCCCACGACATGTTTTTATAAATAAAGTTTTATTGGAACACAGCCACACTCATTCATTTATGTGGCTGCTTTTGCCTTGCAGAGTTGGGTACCTATAAAAGAGACCGTGTGGCTCATAAAACCTAAACTGTTAACTGTCTGGCCCTTTACAGAACAATTTGCTGACCTGTGGTATGAGGTAAGGAGTGGAGATGTAGTGAGGAGCAGTGGGTACTAGAAAAGGGCCTCTTCTTTCTCCTCACTCCTATAGCATGCTTTGAGAGAATGGGTTGCTTAAGAACGAAGTAATTAAGAAGTTATTGATAACTTCAGGAAGAGCAGTTTCAGTCATACAGAGTCACACATTGAGTGTAAACTATACTTTTGAGAAGTTTAGATGAAAGCAAGAAGAAATGAGATAGTTGTGGCTGCAGGATGGTAGAGATCAAGGGAGGGTGTAGGCATGTGGGAGAGACTTGTGCATGTTTAGGTGATGAAGAAAGGGTGTCAGTAAAGATAAAAATGTCAAGTAAGGACAGGTAGGAGAGAGAATGGATTACTAATGAGCAAGGTTCAGAAGTAGGAGGGGCTGCCAAAAAGAGCGCAAATGGGGGAAGTTTGAAAGGGGAGTCCTCATTTGAGACTGTAGGAAAGAAAGTGAAGATGGGGGGACACCTGGTGGCTCAGTTGGTTAAGCGTCTGCCTTTGGCTCAGGTCATGATTCCAGGGTCTTGGGATCGAGTCTCCCATCAGGTTCTTGCAGGGAGCCTGCTTCTCCCTCTGTCTGCCGCCCCCCACTGCTTGTGTGGGTTCTCTCTGACAAATAAATAAATAAAATCTTAAAAAAAATTAAGTGAAGATGGGTGCAGATATAAACATATAGGTAGAGGGAGAGAAGTTTGAGGGAAATGACATCTGTGTTAAGTGGGTACACAGTGAGCGGTTGGGGTCAAGTGGAAAGTGTAGTAGACACCAGATGGGAGTCTGGTCAACACTAGACAGTGAAGAAAGTTTGGAATGGTTGTTAAGAAGAATGGTGGAGGTGCTAACTCCAGGCAGGATTGTGGCAAGGGATGGGTGCTGAGATTTGAATCAGTAATTTGTAGACTTGACTTTACTTGAATGTATGATTTAATATTTTTCTGACATAGCTTGGCTCACCTGGAATGGCAGTAGTGAAGACAAAGTGTAACATTAGCTCAGAGTTTGGGTTTTGTTGGTGAGGTGTGACGGTATGATGGGGAGCAAGGGAAGATTGTTCTGACAGAGTAGTTAACATGATTGCCATGGCGCTCACTAGATGGGGAAGGAGGGAAGGGCAAAGAGCACTGTCAAGGAGAGTTCAAGGGGCTAGCAGTCTCAGTGTGGGGTAGAAGAAAAGGTTTAGTGGGAGTCAAAGAAAAGAATACTAGAAGGCTGAGGTCAGAGGGCAGGTGAAATCTTTGAGGCTAAGATTTACAGGAAGAGCCATTCCAGGCCCTGGCAGATCAGTGTCCAACTGTCAGGGTTTGACATGTACCCCAGGGTAAAATTCAGCTCCAGAGTGTCATTTATCAAAGATTTTTCATCTCTTGTTTTGTTTTGTTTTTGCTCACCGTTTGTATTAATCTGTTAGGGCTGCTATAATAGAATACCACAAACTGGATGGGTCAAACAGCAGAAATTTATTTTTGCACAGTTCTGGAGGCGAGATGTCCAAGATCAAGGTGTTGGCAGGTTTGGTTTCCCTTGAGGCTTCTCTCTTGACTTGCAGATCACTCCCTCCTTGCTTTATCCTCATACGGACTTCCTCTGGGCTTCAACATCCCAGCTATCTCTGGGTGTCCAGGACATCAGTCAAATTGGATTAAGGCCGGTCCTTATGACCTCATTTTACCTTAATCACTTCTTTAAAGGCTTTATCTCCAAATACAGTCACATTCTGCAGTGCTTGGGGCTAGGACTTCAACATATGTATTCTGAGGTAGTCACAGTTCAGTCTCACACTATTCATTGCATTATGTATGAAAACTATATCGTGTCAGCATTTTAAATTATTTCATGCTGGGAGAAAGTAGCTGGAACGGACTTCAATATCGCTTTCTAAATCTTGCTTATAATTTAGGAATGTGAGGTACAAACCAACGAGTAAATATCACATCTTTGTCTACTTAAAAAAAAAGTATGATGTCAGCTGACCTCCATAAGCACCTAAAATGAGAATTATCAAAATTATTTCAGGCTTAGGGGCACCTGGGTGGCTCAGTCGGTTTAATATCTGCCTTTGGCTCAGGTCATGATCTCAGGGTTCTGGATTGAGCCCTGCATCGGGCTCCCTACTAAATAAGCAGGGAGTCTGCTTCTCCCTTTCCTTCTCCTTCTGCCCCGCCCCCCACCCCCCACTCATGCTCTCTCTCTGCCTCTCTCAAATAAATAAAATCTTAAAAAAAAAAGTATTTCAGGCTTATATGTTTTCATCAAATTAGAAGTCTTTTGTTTAAAACTAAGTAAATGAGATGGCACCGTCTAATGAAGTGGTTTCAACCTTGACTGCTGGTTAGAATCATTTAGGAGATGCCTAAAAACTTAATCATACCTGGACTCCATCCCCTGTAGATTTTGGTTTTAAGTGTACAGTTCAGTGATATTAAATACATTCACATTGTTGTGTAACCATCACCATCATCCATCCCCGTAACTCTTTTCATCTTGTAAAACTGAAACTCTACCTATTAAACAATAACTCCCCATTCTCTCCTTCTTCCCAGCTGCTGGCAACCACCACAATACTTCCTGTCTTTATGATTTTGACTACTGCAAGTATAAGTGGAGGTATCTGCCTTTTTTGACTGGGTTATTTCACTTAGCATAGTGTCCTCAAGGTTTATCTATGTTGTAGCATATTGCAGAATTCCTTCCTTTTTAAGGCTGAATAATATTCCATTGTATGTATATACCATATTTTATTTATCCAAGTGTCAGTGGACCCTTGGGTTGATTCTGCATTTTAGCTTTTGTGAATAATGCTGTTTATGAGCCTGGGTGTACAGATATCTCTTTGAGACCCTGCTTGCAATTCTTTTGGGTATATACCTGGAAGTGTGATTGCTGCGTCATGTGCTAAATCCATTTTTAATTGTTGGAGGAACTGTATTTCACAATGGCCGCACCATTTTACATTCACGCCAACAGTGCATAAGGGTTCCAGTATCTCCACATCCTTGCCAACACATACCGTTTTCTGGGTTTTTTTTTTTTTTAATCGTATCTATTCTAATGGGTATGAGGTGGTATCTCATTGTAGTTTTGATTTGTATTTCCCTAATGGTTAGTGACGTTAAGCATCTTTTCATGTGCTTATTGGCCATTTGTATCTCTTTGGAGAAATGTCTGTTCAATTCCTTTGCCCATTTTTGAATTGGGTTTTTGTTTTTTGTTGAATTTTAGGTGGTCTTTATATTCTGGATATTAGTCTTTTATTAAATAATATGATTTACAAATAATTTCTCCCATTCTATGGGTTGTCTCTTCACTCTGTTGATAGTGTTTTATGATGTACAAAAATTTTTAAATATTGTGAAGACTGGTTTGTTTATTTTTGTTACCATGTGTCTTTGGTGTCATATCCAAGAAAATCATTGTCAAATTCAGTGTCATGCAGCTTTTGTTCTATGTTTTCTTCTAAGAGTTTTATTCTTTTAGGTCTTACATTTAGATCTTTGATTCATTTTGAGTTCATCTTTGTATATGGTGTTAGGTAAGGGTCCAGCTTCATTCTTCTGTTGTTGTTGTTTTTTTTAAAGATTTTATTTATTTATTTGAGAGAGAGAGATGGGGCAGAGGGAGAGGGAGAAGCAGACTCCCCACTGAGCAGGGAGCCCAACGTGGGACTCAATCCCAGAACCCTGAGATCATGACCTGAGCCGAAGGCAGACCCTTAACCGACTGAGCCACCCAGGCACCTCAGCTTCATTCTTTTGTGTGTCAGTATCCAGTTTTCCCAGCACCACTTGTTGAAAAGACTGTCCTTTCCCCATTGAATGGTCTTGGCACCCTTGTCAGAAATCATTTGACCATACATGAAATGGTTTGGGTTTATGTCTATTCCATTGGTCCATATGTCTGTTTTTATGCCAGTACTACACTGTTTTTTGTTTGTTTGTTTGTTTAGGATTTTATTTATTTATTTGAGACAGAGAGAGGGGGAGAGAGGGAGAGAGGGAGCTCAAGCAGGGAGAAGAGGAGAGGGAGAGGGAGAAGCAGACTCTTTGCTGAGTGTGGAACCTGACGTGGGGCTGGATCTCAGGATCCCAAGATCATAACCTGAGCCAAAATCGAGAGTTGGACGCTTAGCTGACTAAGCCACCCAGGTTACCCCAGTACTACACTGTTTGGATTACTGTAGCTTTGTAATAAGTTTTAAAATCAGTAAGTGTGAGTTTTGTTCTTTTTAAAGATTATTTTGGTTATTCAGGGTCTCTTGAGATTCCATATCAATTTTAGGATGAGTATTCTATTTCTGCAGAAAATATCACTTGGATTTTGATAGGGGTTGTATTGAATTTGTAGATTACTTTGGGTAGTTTTGATGTTTTAACAATATTAAGTCTTTCTATCCATGAATATGGGATGTGTTTCC
This sequence comes from Ailuropoda melanoleuca, assembly GCF_002007445.2. Taxonomy (NCBI): domain Eukaryota; kingdom Metazoa; phylum Chordata; class Mammalia; order Carnivora; family Ursidae; genus Ailuropoda; species Ailuropoda melanoleuca. Next base: position 12,805,606 of record NC_048237.1, read on the forward strand.
ATTTATTTATGTCTTTAATTTCTTTCAGCAGTCTTTCGTAGTTTTTTTTGTAATGTTTTTTACCTCCCTGGTTAAGTTACTTCCTAAGCATTTCATTATCTTTGGTACTGTTGTAAATAGAATTGTTTTTATCATTTATTTTTTAGATTGTTCATTGTTAGTAGAAATGTAACCGATTTTTGTATGTTGACTTTGTAACTTGCTACTTTGCTGAATTGATTTATTCTAGCAGCTTTTTTTGGTGTGGAATCTTTAGGATTTTCTGGATATATGATCAAATCATCTGCAAACAAAGATAATTTTACCTCTTCCTTTCCAACTTGGGTGCTTTTTATTTCTTTTACTTGCTTAAATTGATCTGGCTAGAACTTCCAGTATATATTAAGTAGAAGTGGTGAAAGCAAACATCCTTGCCTTGGTCCTAATCTTAGAGGAAAAGCGTTCGGTCTTTCACCATTGAGTATGATGTTTGCTGTGGGTTTTTCATATGTAGCTTTTACATTGAGATAGTTTCCCTCTATTTCTAGGTTTTTTTTTTTTAATGAAAAGGGGGTTTTAATTATGAAAAGGGGTTTTATCAAATGCTTTTTCTGCATTCAATTGAGATGGTCATGTGTTTTTCTTCCCCTTCATTCTGTTGATGTGGCCTATTACACTGATTGATTTTCATACATTGAACCATCCATGCATTCCAGAAATACATCCCACTTCGTCATATGGTGTGTAATCCTTTTAATATACTGCTGGATTTTGCTTGCTAGTATTTTGTTGAGGATTTTTTGCATCAATATTCGTAGAGGATCTTGGTCTATGGTTGTAGTGTCTTTCTCTGGCTTCGGTATCAGTGTAACACTGGCCTCAAAGAATGAGTTGGGAGGTAGTCTCTTCAATTTTTTGGAAAAGTTTGAGAAGGATTGGTATTAATTCTTTAAATGTTCAGTAGAATTCACCAGTGAACCATCGGGTCCAGGGCTTTTGTTGTCATTGGGAGATTTTTTTTTACTGATTCTATCTCCTTACTACATATGGGTATATTCGGAGTTTCTTTTTCTTTGTGAGAATGCTTTGTTGTCTGAACCTCTGATCAAAAACAGCAATCAGCAGAGCATAGATCCCCAATATTTGGAGGAGGGATCCTTTTTGTCCACCCTGGCTCCCATAACAGGTATTCAAGCTGCTCTAGGAACATGGCAGTTGCCTGCCATTTGGCTTGGGGTGAGGAATGGGTAACTGCTCCTGCACTAGGAGCTAAAACTGAACAAAATTAATGACAGTGTCTCATCCAAGGCCTCCCCTGCAAGTTGCAAGCCTTCAACAGATTCCAGAGTTCCAAAATAGTTACATCAGACAGTTTGTGTCAGTGTAATTGTTGTTTAGGTGGGAGAGACAGATTCTTGGCGCTTCCATCTCCACTGTTTTCTCTTCAACTTGATGAGTTTTGATACATACATACCCCTGTGAAGCTGTCACCACAGTCAGTATAATGAATGTATCTGTCACCTCCAAAAGTTTCTTTATGCCACTTTGTAATGACTCCTGTACCTCAGTCTTGCCTCCCCTGCCCAACCCCAGGTAAACACCATAGAATCATACCATATATAGTGTTTTTTGTCTGTTTTTTTTATATTCAGTACAATAATTTTGAAATTTCATCCATGTTTTGTGTCTCAGTCATTTTTAGTCCCGAATAACAGTCCATTGGGTGCATATACCACAACTTGTAAATTCATTCACCTATTGATGGACATTTGGATTATTTACAGTTTGGGGCTATTAAAAATACGGTTAATAAGAACATTCTTGTGGAAGTCTTTGTGCTTCTGTGTTTGTTTAGTAGGGATGCTGTAACAAATTGCTATGAACTGGTGGCTTAAACGACAGACATCTGTTCTCTCATAGTTCTGGAGGCTAATAATCCAAAATCAAGGTATTGGCTTGGCCATGCTCCTTCTGAAGGCTCTAGGAAAGAGTCTTTCTTTTCCTAGCTTCACTTCAGGTAATCCTTGGTTTTTCTTGGCTTTTAGCCATATTTCTTCACTCTCTGCCACTTCTCTGTATGCCGTCTCTTCCTATGAGCACATCAGTCATTGGATTTAGGGCCCTCCTTATTCCAGTACAGTCTCATCTTAACTAATTACATCTGCATCCAGATAAGGCCACATTCTGGGTGGACATGAATTTCAGAAGGGATACTAATCTACTACAATTTTCTTTCTCCTGGTTACGTATCTAGCAGTAGAGTGACTGGGTCTTATGGTTGGTGTGTGTGTAGCTTTTCAGAAACTGCCAAAACCATTTTCCAAAGTGGTGTCTCATCTTACATTTCTACCAGTGCTATAGGAATATTACAGTTGCTCCACATCCTGGTCAGCACTTATTATGGTCAGTCTCTACCTTAGCCACTCTAATGGATTTGCAGTAGTATTCCATTGTGGTCTTAATTCACATTTTCCTAATGACAAATGATGTCAAACATCTTTTTGTGTCCTTAATTGCCATCTATATATCTTCTTTGGTGACATGCCTGTTAAGATCTTTTGCCCATTGTTAAAATTGGGTTGCTTTCGTGTTGCCTGGCTGGCCTGTCGGTGGGGTGTGCAGCTCTTGATCTTAGAGTTGTGGGTTTGAGCCCCGTGTTGGGTGGTGTAGAGATTACTTAAAAAATAAAATCTTAAAAAAAAAAAATGGGTTGCTTTCTTATTATTTAGTTGTAGCAGTTCATGTATTTTAGATACAACTCCTGTGTCAGATATGTCTTCTGCAAATATCTTCTCTCAGTCTGTGGCTTGCCTTTCATTTTTATAAAATAAAGATTCTGATTTAATTGTTCTGGTTTTGGGGCCCAGACATCAGGATTTTCAAAAGCTCCCAAGTGATTTTAAAATGCAGCCCAGGGTTGAGAACCACTGCTTCTAACGTGAGGTTTTGGTCTATGACTATACCACCCTGAACACATCCCATCTTGTCTAATGTGAGGTTTTGAAGAGTCCTAATGTATGTATGGCAGCTTCTTTTCCACAGGAGAATTTTGGGAGAAAACCTCCATCGTCGGTCAATTTTTCTGCTTTAAACCTTTGTTTACTGTACTTAGACATCACAGCCAGCAGATGGCAGTAGTGTAACATGTAAAAATTCTGGGTTTTCTAGCTCCATCCATCAGGTTAAAAGATTTGGTAAGCTTCTTTTATTATTATTATTTTTTTTTTTAAGATTTTTTTATTTTTATTTATTTGACAGAGATAGAGACAGCCAGTGAGAGAGGGGACACAAGCAGGGGGAGTGGGAGAGGAAGAAGCAGGCTCATAGCAGAGGAGCCTGATGTGGGGCTCGATCCCATAACGCCGGGATCACGCCCTGAGCCGAAGGCAGACGCTTAACCGCTGTGCCACCCAGGCGCCCCAGCTTCTTTTATTATTAAACTGAAAGATATGTATGCCATTTTGAAGTCTGGTTTGTGATAATAGATAAAGATGAGAGCTGTATTTGTGAATTTTAAGTGAACAAAGCAGAACTCCAAATAGTATGCTTGTCCTACTGATTTAACTTTGTGAAACTAATTGAAAGAACATTAGTTCTCAAAAAGTGCATTTGGAACTATGTTGATACTGTTAGTTTAATATTAATAAGATTTTCCCACTTATTTTCCTTAATTCTGAGCAATATTACATTACAGTCAGATTTTTTTTTTTAATTCAACTGTTAGAGTATCAGTTCAATTCTTTCTTTAATCTTTTAATTAGGGAAATTTTCAAACATATGTAAAAGGAGAGAGACCAGTATAAGGAACTTATAGCTCAATGATTATTAACTCGTGGCCATTCTTACTTCATTAATACCTCCACCTGTTCTGCCCTTGCCCCTCAGATTATTGTGAAGCAAATCTGATCTTAATCATTTGTCCTGCAAATTATAAATTCACTTCACTTGCTTCTCTTACCTTAAAAAATACTCCTTTGTAGAGTGATTTTTCTTAAAGACTAAGAAATACTTGAGAACAGCAAACATCTCTACACCCAATGTGGGGCTTGAACTTGCAACCCCCAGACCAAGAGTCACACGCTCCACTGACTGAGCCAGCCAGGTGCCCCCAGACCCTTTTACATTCTTAAAAATTAAGGACTCCTGAGAGCTTTTGTTTATGTGAAATTATATCTACTGATAATTACTGGATTAGAAATTTAAACTGAGAACCTTTAAAATGTATTATGTATTATGTATTAATTTCTTTGAAATAACAATATAAAAACTATTACATGTTAATATAAATAACATTTCATCAGTAATAACTATTGTCCAAAACAAAAACAATTTGTGAAAAGAGAGGCATTGTTATATATTTGTAAATGTCTTTAATTACATGGCTTAATAGAAGACAACTGAATTTTTATATCTGTTTCTGTACTCAATCTGTTGTATGTGATTTTGGCTGAACCATATGAAAAAAAGTGGAAGCTCATAGAGGTAAACATAGTTAGAAAAGGTGAGATTATTTTATTCACATTTTCAGATAATTGGGTATTCTTTGATATTATACCAAAACTCCACTACACACTGTGAGCGAATGAGAGTGAAAAAGGCAGGTAACATGTTAATATTATTATAAAAATAGTTTTTAACCTTACAGATTTCCTGAACCACAGCATGAGAACCACTGCCCTAGAAATACTGTGCTATAGATGTAGTTTCCTTTTTCTTTCTGAGTAAAACTTATTTCTCTCAATTTTATTATACAAATGTTGACAAAAGAAGTTAAAACAAAGACAACAGTCTCACTACTCAGCATTTTTTCAGCATATTTTCTATTTAGTGTCTTCTACTCTCTTTTAGTTCTTTTTTTTTTCTTTTAAGATTTATTTCTTTATTTTAGAGAAAGAGCACAAGCAGGAGCGGCAGAGGGAGAGGAAGAGTCTTAAGCAGACTGCCGGCTGAGTGCAGAGCCTGAGGTGGGGCTTGATCTCATGACCCCGAGGCAATGACCTGAGCCTAAATCAAGGGTCAGATGCTTAACCAGCTTGCGCCACCCAGCCGCCCCTCTTTTAGTTGTTATTGAGACTTATTTCATCACCATCTGTCACTTTCCAAAATGGAAGTGTTTTTGTTCTAATCACAAAAATATTTATTAGTTATAAAAAAATCTCATGGAATATTACTCAGCTATCAAAAAGAACGATTTCTCAACATTTGCTGCAACATGGATGGCACTGGAGGAGATAATGCTAAGTGAAATAACTCAAGCAGAGAAAGACAATTATCATATGGTTTCTCTCCATCTATGGAACATAAGAACTAGGAAGATCGGTAGGAGACGAAAGGGATAAAGAAAGGGGGGGGTAATCAGAAGGGGGAATGAAGCATGAGAGACTATGGACTCTGAGAAACAAACTGAGGGCTTCAGAGGGGAGGGGGCTAGGGGAATGGGATAGGCTGGTGATGGGTAGTAAGGAGGGCACTTATTGCATGGTGCACTGGGTGTTATATGCAACTAATGAATCATGGAACTTTACATAAAAAACCAGGGATGTACTGTATGGTGACTAACATAATAAAAAATATTATAAAAAAATAAAATAAAAAAATCTCAGTCAAAATAGATAGTTCTAAAGAGGGAAATAATAGCCTACCATGGTCCTCTCATTTTGAGCTTTTAATGAAACTTTTTTTTAACTCTTAATGAAACTTTAATCCCAATAGCAGTCCCCTATAATCCTGTGATTTAGAATTTCTTAAATAAAACTTTAATGACTGGGGATTCTGTTTTCTGAAAAAGAAATTGGAGGAAGGCAAATTGCCTGTAGTACATTTCGGGTTAAGTTTAAATCAAACCATTTGTTCTGCTTGATGATATCTCTTGAGTTAATTGACAGAAGGGAGACCTTCTGTTATTTCTCAAACTACAGACTTAAGACAGCACATGTGACCCAAATGAATGTCAGTATAAGAACTGATCTCCTGTAGGTGTTTGTTGTTATTGTTATTGTTTTTTAGTTTGAATGGCAGCTGCAAACTTGAAAGTTGTGAGCTGACTGAGCCCTTTATTACAGTCTTCAGAACTCTGCACACTCATCTTTTCTGGGTTTGAAGCTCTAGTTATCTTTAAGATGAACTATGAGGTCCGTGCCCCGCCGCCCCCAACCCCAAGATTTTAAAAAATGTTGAATGGCAAATGGCAAAGTTGAGGAGTTTGGTAGTTTAAGAAAAAACCTGAGAAAGAAATGTAATTATATGCTAAGTATAGTTTTAAATCCATGTAGTTTGAAGTTTCTATAAAGTCAGTTAATGAATATAGTCCTTTCTTAGGAACATTTTGCCCAATGCGTACTTAATTCATCATTAACGTTATTCCCCATTCCCTCTTCTTCAGCTCCACAGTTGAAAACTGGAAAATAGGCATGTAATCTCTAGATCATCCAGGGTTTTGGTGTAAGAATTATGGTGAAACTGGGGCGCCTGGGTGGCACAGCAGTTAAGCGTCTGCCTTCAGCTCAGGGCGTGATCCCGGCACGATGGGATCGAGCCCCACATCAGGCTCCTCCGCTATGAGCCTGCTTCTTCCTCTCCCACTCCCCCTGCTTGTGTTCCCTCTCTCGCTGCCTGTCTCTATCTCTGTCAAATAAATAAATAAAATCTTTAAAAAAAAAAAAGAATTATGGTGAAACTTACAGAAAAATCAATGAGTTTAGAAGTATAGGAAGGGTGAAAACATACAAAGAGAAGCAGGCGGATCCTTTGCAGTGGCCTTCTCAATGTCAAATATTTCCCTTATCTCTGTATTCTTTTTCATTTTCTCTTATATAGTACTTGCTGAAATTCTTCAACTGGGATCATGTCTTTTCATTAGAATTAGCTTTAAACAGTGAATTTCCTTCTGATGCCTTGCTGAGTTTTGTTTTACAAGAGAATGAGAATCGTGTGTGGTTGTGGGTGTTTGGTTGCTACTGTTTTAGAGTTGGGGGGGCAATTTTTGGACATGGAGAACATTTTTCCTGATAGATTTGAAGAGGATGCTAGAATGAGAGGTTTCGTGAAGATTATATTGTGAGAGGCAGAGGATAAAGGCATCTATAGTGTGGGAGACTTGAACAAGATGGGAGTGTACAAAGGAGAAACTTGACTTATTTTTTTCTTAGGCCAAGGGCAAGAAAGTCTGGTCTCTCTTACACCCTGGGATCTTTTCTCCCTTGGATTCAGGCTGGTACTGCTATCATTATAATGTAGCCCCATTATGTAGTTTGGCATGGAAACCAAGTGATTCCTAATAAATTTGTACTTATGGGGAAAACATTATGAGTTCTAAATAACCATTCTATAAGTGAATGTTTAGAAATAATGTGCTGGAAGTGAGGCACTACTCAGAGTGACCCCACTTAGTTTTCTTTTCCGTAGAAAATGCTGCCTCAGATTTCTGATTCAGTTTTTCTTTCACTGTTGAATAAATGTATCAGTTTTTATTGCCTTTTCATTTTGTCTCCCTAGAGACTAGAATGGGGAATAAAATAGATTAGAAATAATAACAAACTGGTACTGAAGACTGTTTACTTCTGAGGGAAAAGAAAACTATCAATGTCAAATGGCAGCAGCAGAAATGTTGAGAATAAGGGCAAAGGTCTACTTGATTCTCTATAGCTCCAAACTGCTGATCTTTGTAAGGATGCCCCTCTTGCCACCTTTCTTCTCTTGGTAAACAGAACTATCTCCTTCTGGTTATTTAGATATCAAAAATATCACCCATTCTTGACTCCCCTCTTTCTTTCCTTCATACTCTACCTCCAGTCTATCAGAAAATCCTGTCGATGGGGCGCCTGGGTGGCACAGTGGTTAAGCATCTGCCTTTGGCTCAGGGTGTGATCCCGGCGTTATGGGATCGAGCCCCACATCAGGCTCCTCCACTATGAGCCTGCTTCTTCCTCTCCCACTCCCCCTGCTTGTGTTCCCTTTCTCGCTGGCTGTCTCTATCTCTGTCAAATAAATAAATAAAATCTTAAAAAAAAGAAAAGAAAAGAAAATCCTGTCGATTTCCTTCAAAGGCTATCTGACCATCTCATCACCTTCACTACTACCAAGTTTTTGATCCAAGGCACCATCATCTCTAGCCCAAGCACTTGCAGTAGCCTAACTGGTTTCCCTGTTTCCCAGCGCCCAGGTTTGTGTTCAGCCAGTGATCCTTTTATATCCCTGTCAGATCGTGTCACTTCTCTGTTTAAAACTCTCCAAGAGCTTTCCACATCACTCAGGCTGAAACTCAGTCTTTTTTTTTTTTTTTAAATATTTTACTTAATTATTTTACAGAGAGCGCACAAGTAAGGGGAGTGGCAGGCAGAAGGAAAGGGAGAAGCAGGCTTTCTGCTGAGTGGCGAGCCCGATGTAGGGCTCGATCCTAGGACCTGAGCTGAAGGTAGCCGCTTAACCGACTGAGCCACCCAGGCGCCCCTAACGTCATATTTATAATGGCCATTGGAAAGCTGTGGTCCGAAAGCCGATAGTCCTCCTTCTGACGTATTGTCTGAAGGTCAGCAGTAGCCTAATGCTGCGTCACCATGCTCGTGCACCTCACTTCATCTCATCACGTAAGCGTCTTACCACCTCACATCGTCACAAGGGTGAATAGAGTCCAAGAAAGATATTTTGAGAGACAGAGACCACATTCGTATAACTTTTATACAGTATGTCTTTCTAATTGTCCTGTTTTGTTATTAGTATTGTCATTAATCTCTTACTATGCCTAATTTGCATATTAAATTTTATCATAGGTGTATACGTATAGAAAAAACAATGTATTTGGGGTCGGTGCTATTTATGGTTTCAAGCGTTCACTGGGGGTCTCGGAATAAATCCTCCACAGATAAGGGGGACTACTGTATTCCTGTTCTCCGTTTCCTTTTCTATTGGGAGCAGAGCTGAGGGTGGAGCCCTGAGGACAGTACAGAGTAGAAGAGGAAGTTGTGATGTGGATGAAGGAAGACGCAGAATCTGTATCTAGCGCAGGGTCAGTCTGGGAAGGAAGAAAGGGAGCATCAAATCATTGTTGAGGTTTCAGTGGCATGAAGCTCTCTACCTCTCTGCCTTCCAAGGGTAGAAATCCAAAGTTAAGTCTTGAGCAGAGCACAGGACACCTCCTTATTATTCAGTACTACTTTTCAGCATTGGGTTGAAACTTGGCCAGTGGTTCTTCTCCCGCTAGGTTTCAATAAATAGGAGATAAAAGAGTTAAGAATTTGATATGTGAATGTATCAAACTTGAATCTGATCAAGCATCTAGAGCCAACTACTAATTTACAGGAAATACAGGAGATATGCCACACCTAAGACTGCAATACCAAATCCAGTCCACGGGAAACTCTGAGACAACCCAGTATCTTCCAATAAATCAATTGCAAAGAGGCAGAAAGAGACCTGTATATCAAAAGCAATTTGTACTGTATCAAGCATTTGCAGGGTATGGACCGTATTGGTCTTTTAATTCCTGATTTGAGCAATCAGAGAAATCTGAACATCAGTTATTGGAAATATTAGGAAGTTATTATTTATTATTTTTAGGTATAGTAATGCTAGTGAGTTATGTTTTAAAACTTTATATTTTAGAGCTATGTACCAGAATATTCATGGATGAAATGATGTGATGTCTGAGATACGCTTCAAAAATAACTGGGAGGGGTGCCTGTGTGACTCAGTTGGTTAGGCCTCTGCCCTCAGCTCAAGTATTGATCTCGGGGTCCTGGGATTGAACCCCCATCTGGCTCCCTGCTCGAGGGGAGCCTGCTTCTCCCTCCCCTCCCCACTTGTACTCTCTCTCCCTCACTCTCTCTCTCTCTCTCTCTCAAATAAATAAGATCTTAAAAAAATAAATAACTGGGAAACGGGGGTTGGAGTGGTTAGGGTTACATATGAAACAAGATTGACCCGGAGTTGATAAAGTTAGTTTATGGGTTCATTGGAGTTTATTGTATTATTCTACGTTGTATGTGTTTGACCTTTCTATTGTAAAAATCATTTTAAAAAAAAAGTTGGCATAAATAAATACATGGATGCTTTCAGGATAGAAATTATGAAGAGGAAGATTAATAAAACAATGTATCATTAGTGAATTTCAGGGAGAGACAACATCTTTCTATACTTTTCCCCGAATATATAGTCATCGTAAAATGTGAAAATAGTTGAGAAATATCACTATAGAAAGTGAAAATCCCCTTCTTTAATCAAATGTTTAAAAATACTGAAAATTGTCATGTCTTTTGCACATGATAAATGTTCTTTTTTGCATTTAGGAAATGCATGAAAGATGAAATTTAGATCAATATCGGGAGAGAAATTTCTGTTGAAGCACGTTGCTTTTGCTTTGCAAAAAGATTGTTCTGGAGTTTTTAAAAAATCCTTTACTTGTTAATGGATTCTGTAGTGAAAACTGTAGCTTAAGTGGCATTCTGGAATGCTCCAGCATGCATCTACCCCTGTCTTTAGTGCAGGTGGCAACTGCAGATTAATTCCAGGGTGGTTAGGCCTTCCATGAAGGGAAATTTTGAACCTGAGAGCTTATGTTCTCAGCAGTGCTAATTGGAAGATGTAGAGTAAGGGGATTTCCACTCTTTGTTAATAAGATCTCCAGGCGTATTTCCTCTTTGTTTTTGCATTTTCCTGAGCTATGAAGCAGCTGCAGGGTAGTAAAATGTGATTTCCTGTACTTAGGAATGCTGGCTTTACTCTTGGACATTTATAATTGGACGAGTGGAATGTTTATGGATTGAGCTACCTACACAGCTGATTTAAATACTTGTTTCATTTTGTTGTGTTTATAAATTGACTGCATTTGTGCCAGTGGTAGATTTGCTCAGATGGTTTGAAGTAGCGGATAGCTCAGCTGTCTCAGAGGCAGGCGTTCATCTTGATGGACCACTGCTTTAATTAACAGTATGCTTCTTTGCAAACTAACTGAAAAACTATGAATGGCAAAATTGCATTCTGCCATAATAAAAATTAATTAAAAAATTAATAAAAATACTCTATCTCCTTTGCATTTATAATACATTATAAATGCTTGTCTTTGGGGTTGAACTGATTATTTAACCTATAAATTCCCCAAAATGAGAAAAGTGAGAGGGGGTATTTTTCAGGAAAATAGCATAAGACCATATCAGATACTGCACCTGGGTGCGATGTCACTGAGAAGTGAAAAGAACTTATTAGTAGAGTGAATGCTCAGGAGCTATTAAACATTAGGTGAAAGATGAAAGGCATTATCATAAATTAATGCCTTTTCTGCAGGCAATATCCCATGGCCTAATAACTGTGATTCATTTCTTTCAAAATATATTTGGGGGCCTGTACTACATATAAACATGGGTCAGACCTTTGGATATAGAAATTTTTGAAGTGACCTCTTCCCAATTTGCTCACTATTGTGTTGCTAGTATCAGACTTCTTTGCAATCAGGGAGACACCAGATGATTTTTGGAAAATAAGAACTGGTTATTATTTTTAAATGTTTATTTTATTTTTCCAACTTTATTGAGATATAAGTGACATATAACATTGTATTAGTTTAAGGGGTACAACACAGTGATGTGATACATGTAAGGAAATGATTGTTATATAAAGTACCAAAATCACCTGGCAGATCACTTCTAGAACTGGCAGAGCTGAATGATCAAATCCAAAACACAGCATTCATTGTTCCTGATGGTCAGCTATGTTATCGGTGAAGCTAAACTAGTATTGAAATCCAAAAGTGTTTACTTTTAATTTAACATTATTGTGTTAGAATAAAACTTTTAAAGTAGAATACCCTTATAAAGTAAAGGAATGATAGTAGATTTTAGGGGGAGAAGAAGGGATCATAACTCTTCCTCTCCTTGTTTTGTAATTAACTCTGGTGGCTTTTAAAAAGGTTCTGTTCCATGGAATTCTGAACCCCCAGAAACTTCAGTAAAATTTTGTGTAAATATGTGTGCACTGTTTCAGGCAGGTTTGGGACTGGTAGGTAGATATCACATATATATTTACAGGGTAAAATTAGATTAAATTAAATTTCCTATGGCTAAGGACACCAACATTTATCTGCAAATGGTCAAGTATAGAAGAAACAGGTGCAGTGTATTTCAGCAGACTTTGCCTAGGTCACTGGAGTCCCTAATGGGGCTGAGCAGCCAGTGACAATGGCCATTTAAGGCAGGATCTCCCTATTTTAATTCACGTTGCATCACAGATCTTTTATACTTAGGCTGACACCACTGTCTAGACTTATGCCGCAATCTGGATGCCTCCTTTAAGAAAACTTTTATGAATGTTGGGCTCTCCTGGACTCCATGTCCTCTCCTCACTGGAGGAGAAAACCCATTTCCCTGCAGTGGAACGCATTTCTGTCCTAGAGGAAGACCCAGAATCTTTATGGAATCACGGATGGGATTTTTTTTTCCCTCAGATTTAGTGCTCCTTTGTCCCAGTGACTCCCAAATTGTCTTTTTAAATCCTGACTATTCTTTCGAATGCCAGATCAGTATAATCACCTGCCTGTGTGACATTTATAGCTGCCATGCCATTATGAACTCAAATTCACTGTGTCACAAATTCTTCACAAGCGCTCCTTCCCTTCTAGCTTCTGATCACACACCATTGAGTTTCTTTTTGTGACTCTCCTCTTTGTCACCCAGACTGAAGAGAATAAAACTGTTTTTGATTCCTGTCTTATCCTTACCCTTTGTGTCTAATCAGTCACGGATCCTCTTGGGCAGTATTTCTCTTATCTGCCTCTGCTGTTCCATTCCCAATGCTTCCATCCCTCTGCCACTTCCGTCCTCAACCTCAGCTTCCATGTTACTCCTAACTGGTTTTCTTGTATGGACACTCTCCTCCTATCGTCTTTTACACTATTGCCACATCAGTTTTTTCTCAGAACATTGATTTGATTACATTATTCTCTTGCCTGAAAACCTTGTGCTGTTTCCCATTCCTGCCCTAAAAGTAAACTCCTTCTTTGGCCACAACCCACTTTTCAAGCCTCATCTCTTATCATTCTCCTCTGCAAGCACCCCCTGCAGCTGGAGCTGACTGCTCACTGGCTCTGGCCTGCTTTGCCCTATTCTTCTTCTCCTTTTTCTCCTCCTCTAAAATATACACTTGTCTCCAAATCCTTTTTTTCCTTCAAGGCTTGTGTCAAGTCCCTTTTCTGTCATGAAGGCCTTCCTAGTCTGCATTTATCTTTTCTTCTTTGGAACTTGTAGCATTTCTGAACCCTGGCACACACTTGGCTATTAACCCTGTACCGTCTGTTCTCGTTTTAGTGCTTAGGTTTTCACATTGGCTTCTGTTGTCTGTTCAACCACATGGTAAACTCTTTAAAGGACACGGTACCCTTCTTTGTGTTCTGCACGATGCTTGGCATCCAGGAGGCATGCAGTAAATATTGTTATTTATACATTGTCATTCAGTGTTTATATTTCTTTTTTTCAATGTTTGTACTTCTTATATAATAGCTACCATGTACTTAATTGTATTGCCCAATCTTTACAGTAATTTTGAAGGAAGAAGTATTTTATATACTCTACAGATGAGGAAACAGGCTCAGAGAAGTTCAGTAACTTGCCAAAGCCATACTGTTTAAGTCATGAAATCAGGTTTCACCCTCAGATCTTTGGATTCAATTACACATGCCATTTACACTTACTAGTAATTCTGCTTATTAGTTTGATGAATGTGTTTCTGAGGGTGGAGGAGTGCTTAACACCTCCCTTGCTATTACTTACTTAACTAATGGTGGCAGAAAAAGTGTGCAAACATGGATTCGCAGTCATTGCTAACAGGGATAATGCAAACAGATGCAAACTGTGCCAAGCGAACTGTGTCAGAGTTCACAGGAAAATAGAATTTCCCCTTAATCTCATTGCTTACTGGTGGAGTGACTCATCTTCCAGTTGTACGTTGTTCTTCAGTTATTCAATATTTGTATAAGTTGGACATGGGAGGGAAAACCGCTCATGAGGTATCACAAGACACGTCATTTGAGTTTATGAGTGTTCCCGGGATATCCCCAAGATGTCTGCCTGTGTACTCTGGCCTCTCCAATTTACTTTTGACTCTCTCACCTTTTGGATTTCTTTCAGAATGAAGCCACTTTCCAGTTCCTTTCTGCCTTCCTGTAGACAGCTTCAGGAGGCTACTTTTTATGACTGTGATGCACAAGGCTTACCGTATGCTTACTTTACTGTGGTCAGATTTATTATTGTTTAGTCAGTCACTAGAAATTCCAGGAATTGAATTTTTCCCTTCTCTAGTCTTCCTTTTCTATTCTTGATTTTTTTTCATTAAAAGAGGACAAAAAGATAACCCAAACCATTATCTTTTGTAATTAGCAATAAAAATGAATATAGATGATAGCATATTCTGCCTCAATGCTAGTGTGAAAATGTTAAAATTTGATGGCTTTTGCAGATACAACGTTGTTTCTGCTTTATAAACGAAAGAAATAGCTTATTCAGCTCAGTAAAGTAATGAGTTAAGTAGGAGTCAGAAATAGAGGTTCTGTGTTTTTTATGTAGTCATTAACTTGGTTTCCTGGTGTATCTCAGTTTTCTCACAGTGCTGTTTGGAGGACAGAATCAGAAGATATATGCACATTGTAAAGCATAAAGTAGTTTTCAAGGATGCACGACAGGCAGTCCCAGTGGAGAACACTTGATTTATGAATAATCTGTACATGTGCACTGCAGGGGCAATGGATCTGATCTCAGTCTAGAGCCCGTCTGAAGGGGATGAGGTGAATGGTTTCTTTGGCCCCTGAATCAGAACACCTGGGAAAAAAGGAAATGTAGACACGCTCTTCTTACACATATGGAGGCAGGTTATTGCACTTACAGGGATCCAGCTACCCTACCACCATGTGAAGGCGGGAGCGGGGAAAGTTATTTTCCTGGTATCCATTTTTATAACCCAAAGAGTTATAAATAATGACAAATTATTGATAAAACTTGTACTATTATTACTACTTACCTCATGCACATGTTAGATGCTTTTGTAGTATTGACTTTTTGTAGTCAAGACATTTAATTTTATTGAGTCCTTACGATAGCCCTTTGAAGTAGGTAGGTGGCCCCACTTTATACCGGAGGAACCTTGAGGCTCAGAAAAGTGAACTGACTTGAGCAAAGTCATATAAGGTAATGAATGGCCTGGCGGAGAAGATGCAAATCCAGAGAGACTTATAGCTAGTCCGCGCTCCTTTAGTGCCCTCACAGCAACTCCGAGGGCTTGGGCTTGGGCTTGTGCCTGAGAAGGACAATAACAACATGGTATCTATCCAAAGTTGCTGTTAAAGGAGACATTTTGAGTTTGATCATTTTTTTAGAGTGGACAATGAAAAATCTATAAAGATTCTTAAAAGGGCCTTTGGACAACCCTCTGTAATTGCTTTTCTCTGGGAATTCTTTTTGAGGGCTTCAAGTTCTATCTATGTATAGTGCTAAATTTTTCTTCAAGACTTTTCTGTCCCTTATTTGAAAAGTGTTTACTTTCTGACTTTTGGGGGGAAGTTTTTCCCCTGAGTTTTAGCTCTGCATATTTTTATTTTGTTTTGTTTTGGGATCATCCAGTGAAAGGACTTAAATTTTCTGCATGTTTGCTTCCAAGAAAGGAGGGAAGTTTGGCACCATGTTGGTGCTTTAGAGCTGGTTCCTGGTTGGTTATAAAGCAGAGGGGATTTCCAGGACGTGTAAGCGTGGATGAACTCTTTTAACTGAAAGCAGAATTTAAAAAAAAAAAAAAAAAAAGGTTAATAGCATTTCTGGGAGCCATGTTTATCGCCTTTCCTTGCCTGATTTGTTCCTTTCTAATTCGGGAGCAAGATTCTGCAATTAAAAATGTATTGCCTTAAAAAAAATGTATTGCCTTTTACCTTTCTTTTAGCCCTTCCTTGTAAGTCGTCAGGATAGGATAGGAACAGGAAAGAGAGTGGGATTAAAAAGAATATAGCTTTTTGTTCTGCCTAGAAATTTAATTTCTAAACTATTTTTAACTGAATAAGATCTGTTTCCGCAAAGCCCATGCAAGATTTAAGAAATAACTTTAAATTTGTGAGTAAATACCGTTCTGTCTGGGATATTTAGACAAATCTACTTGTAAGTATATTTAGCTGCTAGAGAACATAAACTGAACACAGCCCAAGGTACATGTGGACAGGGAAGAACTTTTTATCACTTGTTACAAGTGAGGAGACAGGGAGATAGCTCTAAAAGCTCTACCTCCCTGTGGGGTTAGTACAGGAAGCTTTTCTTCAGTGTGTTAGGGGGCGGGGCAGGGAGTTTACAGACAACTTGTGGTTCAATTACATATGCCTAGCGTGTCAGTATGCTAGTATATACATCGTATATTCAAGAACTGGCAAAAAACTCTGCCCACAGGAGGAGATCTTAGCATTCTAGTGAGCTAAAAGGTAACTTCAGGTCAGCTCCCAGGAGCCCCTGCACAGGTTCTCAACTCCAGTCCAGCTCAAACTGGCTCACGTGTAAGGGGCTGTAGGGTGAGACACAGAAAGGGGCTATCAGGTAGAACACCTAATTAAGTGTCTCCTTGGCTGGAACTGTTCGTTCTGCAAAACAAAATACATTCCTTCCCTGTTTTTATCCCTTCTCCTTCTCCCTTTTGTTTGATAGCTTTCGGCCCTCTTAGATTTGAGTAACTTCCCTTTGCATCCTAGCTAATAGAATGGCCATAATTTACTTACCCAGTCTTCTATTAAAGGATATTTGGGTTGTCTACATTAAGTCTTACTATTGCAAAAATGCCACAGTGACTCTCCTTACACATTTGCAATTTTTCACATACTCCAAAACAGCTGTAACATTGATTCCTGTAATTCAGATTGTTAGGGGAGTGGAAATGTATCAATTTTGATTGGCCTCCATGGAAATTTATCAGTATACGTACACACTGATAGCAAAGTAAGAGAATTCTTGTTTCTCCATACCTTTGTGTTTCAGTGTGTCATCAAACATTTTGATTTTTGCCTATCTGAAGTGAAAAATGGAATCTCAGTATAAGATTGATTTACATTTTCTTTTTTTTTTTTTTAAGATTTTTAAATTTCTTTATTCGACAGAGATAGAGACAGCCAGCGAGAGAGGGAACACAAGCAGGGGGAGTGGGAGAGGAAGAAGCAGGCTCATAGCCGAGGAGCCTGATGTGGGGCTCGATCCCATAACGCCGGGATCACGCCCTGAGCCGAAGGCAGATGCCTAACCGCTGTGCCACCCAGGCGCCCCTGATTTACATTTTCTTAATGAATATCAAGCATCTTTTCATAGGTTTAAAAACCACTTGTATTTTTTTTTCCTGAAAACTGCTTGCCTCTGTCTTTTAGAAAAATCTACTTGTAAATCTGTTTGCATGTGTTGTATTCTATTTTAATTGTTTACTTTTCCCCCCAAAATGCTAGTTACAACCTATTAAATTGATTTCATGACCCAGTACTGGGTTGTGACCTGCAGTTGAAAAATGGGGCACCTGGGTGTCTCGGTCAGTTAAGTGGCTGCCTTCAGTTTGGGTCATGATCCCAGGGTCCTAGGATTGAGTCCCCCATCGGGTTCCTTGCTCAGCAAGGAGCCTGCTTCTCCCTCTGCCTGCAGTTCCCCTGCTTGTACTCTCTCTCTGTCAAATAAATAAATCTTTAAAAAGAAAAAAAAAAGGAAAAAAGAAAAATACCTCGTTAGACTTCTATGCTGGTGAAATCTCATTAGTCTATAGTAGTCGTTTTTGGGTTAGGGAGCCGGAGAAGGAGGGATATCTCATCCTAAATAACCAAGGAAAACCACTTCAAGACAAGTAGGATTTCTTGGGACGCCTGGGTAGCANGCCGGAGAAGGAGGGATATCTCATCCTAAATAACCAAGGAAAACCACTTCAAGACAAGTAGGATTTCTTGGGGCGCCTGGGTGGCACAGTGGTTAAGCGTCTGCCTTTNTGATCCCGGCGTTATGGGATCGAGCCCCACATCAGGCTCCTCCGCTATGAGCCTGCTTCTTCCTCTCCCACTCCCGCTGCTTGTGTTCCCTGTCTCGCTGGCTGTCTCTATCTCTGTCGAATAAATAAATTANCTTCCTCTCCCACTCCCCCTGCTTGTGTTCCCTGTCTCGCTGGCTGTCTCTATCTCTGTCGAATAAATAAATTTAAAAAAAAGTCTTTAAAAAAAAAAAAAGACAAGTAGGATTTCTCAATAAAAGAACTTAGAAAGAGGATTTGCATTCCCTCCCATTGTTTGCAAGTATACTACAGGGAAGGTCAATAGTGTTGATTGGCATGCCTTGCATAAGAGCATAGGCCACTTTTGAAGGCAAACTAGTGCAGCCACTGTGGAAAACAGGTTGGAGATTCCTCAAAAAGTTAAAAATGGAACTACCCTATGATCCAGCTATCACACTACTGGGAATTTACCCAAAGAATAGAAAACGCTAATTCAGAGGGATACGTGTACCCTTGTGTTTATTGCAGCATTTTTTACATTATTTACAATAGCCAAGATATGGAAGTAGCCCGATTGAGGAATGGATAGAGAAGATGTGCTATACATATACAGTGGAATGTTATTGGCCATAAAAGAAATGAAATCTTGCTCCATGAATGGAGCTAGAGAGTATAATGCTGAGCGAAGTAAGTCAGAGAAAGACAATACCATATGATTTCACTCATATGTGAAATTTAAGAAATAAAACAAATGAGCAAAGAGGGGAAAAAAGAGAAACAAACCAGAAACAGACTTTTAACTATAGAGAAATTGATGGTTACCAGAGGGGAGATAGGTGGAGGGGATGGGTGAAATAGGTGATGGGATTAAGGACTGTACTTGTCATAATGCCCAGTGAGTGGTTAAAATAAAAACTTTAAAAAAAAAAAAATAGGCCACTTTTCAAATTGGGTTATTTGGGTTTTTGCTGTTGAGTTGTATGAGTTCTTTATATATTTTGCATATTAACTCCCTTTCAGATATATGGGTTGCAAATATTTTTTTCCTATTCCCTAGGTTGTCTTTTCACTTTGTTGATGATTTCTTTTGCAGTGCAGAAGCTTTTTAGTTTGATGTAGTCCTACTTGCTTTTTATTTTGTTGCTTTGCTTTAGGTATAATTTCCAAAAAATTATTATTAATACCCATGTCAAGGAGCTTTTTTCCTGTTTTCTTCTAGGAGTTTCATGGTTTTAGGATTTACATCTAAGCCTTTAATCCAGTTTGAGTTAATTTTTGTGAGTGGTGTAGTTAATTTTTGTGAGTGTTATAAGATAGGGGTCAAATTTCATTTTTTTTACATGTGAATATCCAGTTTTCCCAGCAACATTTATTTATTTTTAGAGATTTATTTATTTTAGAGAGAGAGAGCAGGGAAGAGGGGCAGAGGGAGAGAGAGAGGGAGAGGAAGAGTCTTAAGCAGACTTCATGCTGAGCATGGAGCCTGACATAGGTCTTGATCTCACCACCCTGAGATTATAACCGGAGCTGAAACCAAGTGTTGATGCTTACCGACTCCACCACCCATGCACCTCTCCCAGAACCATTTATTGAAGAGGCTGTCTTTTCTCCATTGAGTATTCTTGGCTCCCTTATTAAATATTAGTTGACTGTTTATTTCTGGGCTTCCCATTCTGTTTCATTGGTCTATTTGTTTTTATGCCAATGCTGTTATGGTTTTAATTACTATAGCTTTATAATATAGTTTTAAACCAGGAAGTATGATGCCTTGTTCTTTGTTCCTTTTCAGGATTTCTTTGGTTATTTGGAGTCTTTGTGGTTACATATAAATTTTAGAAGTATTTTTTCTATTTCTATTTTAAAAATGCGCTTGGAAGCTTGATAGGCATTGCACTGGATCTACAGATGGCTTTTTTTTTTTTTAAAGATTTTATTTATTTATGTGACAGGGAGACAGCCAGCGAGAGAGGGAACACAGCAGGGGGAGTGGGAGAGGAAGAAGCAAGCTCCCAGCGGAGGAGCCTGATGTGGGACTCGATCCCGGAAGGCTGGGATCACGCCCTGAGCCGAAGGCAGACGCTTAACGACTGCACTACCCAGGCGCCCCTACAGATGGCTTTTTGATAGTATTATTTTAAGATATTAATTCATCCAATTCATCAATACAGAATACATTTCCATTTATTTGTATCCTCTTAGATTTCTTTCGTCATTGTATGAAAAATGGACGAAGGACCTGAATAGACATTTTTCCAAAGAAAATATGTGAATGGCCAACAGGTACATGAAAAAATACTCAGCATCACTAGTCACTAGCTAAATACAAATTCAAACTACAATGAGATATCATCTCGTACCTGTTAGAATGGCCATCGTCAAAAAAATAAGAGATAACAAATGTTAGAGTGGATATGGAGAAAAGGAAACCCTTGTGCACTGTTGGGATTGTAAATTGGCACAGCCACTATGGGAAACAGTATGGAATATGGAGGTCCTCAAAAAATTAAAAATAGAATACCATATGATCCAGCTATTCCAGTTCTGGGAATATATCCAAAGGAAATGAAAACACTAACTCAAAAATATATCTACACTCCCATGTTCATAGCTTTATTTGCAGTAGCCCACACAGGGAAACAACCTAAGTGTCCATCAATAGATAAATGGATAAATAAGTTGTGGCACATATATACAATGGGAATATTATTCAGTCAAAAAAACAAGGAAAGGATCATATNTTTTACCATTTATGACAACATGGATTGGACCTTGAAGGCATTATGCTAAATGGAATAAGTGAGAAAGACAAATATTGTATGATCTCACTTGTATATAGAATCTAAGTAAAGAAAACCCACCAACCTCAAAGAAAAAGAGATCAGACTTGTGGTTCCCAGAGGCAGAAGTTGACTAGAAGGGGGAATTGGAGGAAGATGGTCAAAAGATACAAACTTCCTGTTACAAGATAAATAAGTACTAAGTACGTAATGCATGATGACTGTAGCTAACACTGCTGTAGGATATACGGGAACGTTGTTAAGAGAGTAGGTCTTTAGAGTTCTCATCACAAGGAGAAAACTTTTTTCCTTTTATTGTGCTTATATGAAGTGATGTTAATTAAACCTGGTGTGGCAATCATTTCACAATGTAAATCGAACCATCATACTGTACATCTAAAAGTTATACAGTGATGTATAGCAGTTATTTCACAATAAAACTGGAAAAAAGAGCGTAGACCATAATTTATTAGTCTGTGCTGTCCAGGAAGAAGGAAAAACTGTTACAAGGTAGGTGCCAGGGGCTTTAGGCTCATGTGAGGACTACTCTACCATCTTCAAACATAGTTGTTTTTTTTTTTTTAAGATTTTTATTTATTTATTTGACAGAGATAGAGACACCCAGCGAGAGAGGGAACACAAGCAGGGAGAGTGGGAGAGGAAGAAGCAGGCTCATAGCGGAGGAGCCTGATGTGGGGCTCGATCCCATCGTGCCGGGATCACGCCCTGAGCCGAAGGCAGACGCTCAACCGCTATGCCACCCAGGCGCCCTGCAAACATAGTTGTTTTGTTGTCTTCTGGCTTTTGTGGTTCCCAGCTTGATTTTTGTTGCTCTGAGGTGTTGTGGTGCCCGTGAGAGCACGGATTTCTAGCTTTTGAATGCCAAGTCCACCGCTTACTAGTTCTGTGACCTGCCTATCTTCTCTGTGCTTTAGTTTCCTAATCTGTTCAGTTCCTAACCTTTTTTAGGAATGAGAGAGTTAATAGATGAAAAACACTTGGAATTTTTGTTTTTCTATACTTTGTGATCTACATGGTAAGTGGAAAATACTATAAAAGTCTTTCTGTTATTATTTGGCTTGATGTATATAGGATTTCTTTCTTTAACCTCAAAATTAAAAATTTTGTGAGAAGAGGGCTAGGTGAATTTTTTCCTTAAGTTTTCCTTGAATTTCATGAATCCTTAAAGACAGATTTTTTTTTTTAACATTAGGAAAGGTTTCTTGTTTTTTTTAATGATTAGTTCTCATCTTTTTGTTCTGGTTTATTCCTCACTGTTGTGAGTCTTAAGTTGTCTCTATTCTCTGTCCTTTGTATCTGTAATTTTTTTTTCTCTTAACATTCTCTCTTATTTCTTTTCCTCTGCATTCTAGTAGAATTTCTCAGCTTTTGTGCTGCATCTCACCAAATCCATGTTCTAGTAAATTACTTCTAATCTTTACTACTTTGGAGATTTAAATTCTGCGTTTCGTTTTTTCTTGCATTTCTATTTTATTTTTGCCAGATCTCTTCGCATTTCTTGCAGTTCTCTCCTTAAAGCTTATTGCTCTTCATAGATGCAACTGAGTTTGTCCTTAATAATAAATAAACAATAATAAAATATGTCCTCCATCTCCTGAGTTTTTGTTGTTTCTGAGGGCTTCCTCCCTCTTCTTTTGCTACACTACCCATTCTCGCTGGCCATTTCACCCACTCTCTGGTTTTCTCTAGCACCTGTGTGCCAATGACTTACAGGTATATATATACCCCCAGCCCTCACATTCTCACCGAACCCCAAACTTCCTGTTGGGCATCTTCCTGAATCTTCAGTGACAAGATAAGAGTAGTAAACTGTTTTATTCTTTGTCTGTAAATGTCTTTTGAATGATAGTTTAATTACATAGAATTTAATATTTTCCCTCAACACTTGGAAGATAGTATTGCAATACTTCTGGTCTCTATTTTAGTTACTGTGGACACATTTGATTTCCATCCAATTTTTTTTAAGTTTTTTATTTTTTTAAGTAATCTCTACACCCACTATGGGGCTTGAACTCATGACCCTGAGTTCAAGAGTCCCATGCTCCTCCAACTGAGCCAGCCAGGCGCCCCATCGGTTCAAGATTTGTTCCGTATATCATCTCTATCCTCCTCGTTGCTCTTAAAATTTTTTTCACTTCTATTGTTTCATTATGATGTGTATGTATGAATGTATTTATTTTTCCTGCTTGGGATTCCTGCTTCCTGAATCTGAGGTTTCATATCTCGAATCACTTCTGAGTAATTCTCAGCCCTTGTATCTTCCAAGTATGGCTTCTCCTGAAATTCTTATTAGACTTTTGTGGGACCCTTTCACTTTCCTCCATGTCTCTTACTCTTTCTTTCATATATTTCATCTTATTGTATCTCTGAATTGCATTCTGGGTAACATTTTTAGATCTGTCTTCTAATTCACTACTTCTTACCTCAGATGTGTCTGTTCTTCTCTCTACGTTTCGTTTACAGGTCTTTTTCCCCGTTGTTTCAATAATTTACAGACCACAAAATTCACCATTTTAAGTGTACATTTCAGTGATTCTGAGTAAATTTATATACTTGTGTGGCTATCACCATGACTCAGTTTTAGAATACTTTTTTCACGCCACAAACTTTCATCATGCTCTTTGGAGGGCAATCCCTGCTCCTACCCCTAACCCCAGCAACCACTGAGTTGCTGTCTGTCTCTGTTGTTTTGCCTTTACTAAAATTTTCATATAAAAAGAATCATATAATCAATATTTTTTTGTCTTTCACTTAACATAATGTTGCGTATTTGTTTTTAGCTATTTTAAATTTAGTTTTAAATATGTTTTTGAGTTTATGTTACATGTATCAGTGGTTCCTTTTGTTTACTGAGTGTATTCTAATGTATTAATACCTCACAGTTTGTTTATTCACCACCTGATGGACATTTGGATTTTCTCCCATCCGTTTAGTTTCCATTATTTTAAAATTTTAATTTTACAACTTCTCTTTTAATTTTTTTTCTTTATTCTTTCCTGGCTTACTTCTTTTCTTACAGTTTTGGTTCTTTTTAATGTTTTAATTATTTTTCATACTTAGTTTATATTGCCTCTTAGATCTCTCTCTTCTTTATCCTGAATTCTTTAGGATTTAACCCTTCTCTTATGTCAGAGTGTCAGAGGACTCACACACGGTAGATTGTTTAGTCTTGTGTTTTATAATTTTAAATTGGTGAGTTCAGTTTTAGAGGGACTTGCTCTTTCTGTGAGAATCCCTTTGTTGTTTGGATTGTTGATAGTGTCTCTCTGGAGAGGTTTTCTGTTAGCTTCTGCCAAGTGTCCAAGGGATATTACTGGATCAGAACCAGATTCTTGTTTTTGTTTTTGTTTTTTATAGTAAGCTCTACACCCAACATGGGACTTGAACTCATGACCCCGAGATCAAGAGTCACATGTTCTACCAGCTGAGCCTGCCGGGCACCCTTGGTCCACAACCAGTTTTTGTGTGATTTCTTGGTGGAGCATCATGAGTTTTGTATCACATAGTTTGTCTAAATTTGTACTCCAACCTATTTAAAACACAAGCCCGGAGTTTCTTTTTGTTCAGGGATTTGTTTTTCCCTACTTAGATCCCTGATAGAGATAGAGAAGGTGGTGTAGTGTGTTTTGATATCATTGTTCCTATTTGTAAGGTTCCTCTTTTATTCAGGAGTTCACTTGCAATTTCTCCCTTCATTGGGAGTTTCGATATATCTCCAGTTCCCATGGGGGTATCAAAAGCCAAGCTCCTGTTTGCTTATACCCATCCCATTTCTTTTCTTCTCTCCTAGACAACATTAGCATCAACCTTTATGCTTACCATTCTGATTTTCAGATTTGGCCTCATCTCTGGCACTGGGAGATTTCTTTCTTTCTTTCTCACAAGTTCAACCATGTGTAGGTTTTTTTGTTGTATTTTATACAGCCTTTTAGATACAGCAGGAAAGGTTTATTTTGTTGTTTTTGTTTTCATCTTACTGGAAGCAGAAAATTCAGATAAGATTATAAATATTTAAAAATAAGAGAGTATACTATGGTAATTATAGCTATAATTACTAAATGAAAAATATCTTCTAAAACATAACTTGCTGTTAAATAAGTATAAGCTTTCTAAGACTATAAGTTGTTAGATTGCAGTGATATTTTCCAGACATATTTCATTTTTCTTTGGCTACATTAAGGCAATCATTTTAGTGTTCTTTTTATTTAGGATTTATTTGTATCTCATGGTATAAAGAAGGCACACAAAGAAATTTGGCCATTGGATGCAGAGATAGATTTTTTATTGTGGTTCCCATGTTAAGAGCAGTGCTTGCCACCAAAATAGCTGGTATTCCCCTGTTTTTCCATATCCGCTATGACTAAAGCCAGTTGTTTTAATACTCCCTTTCTTCTGATCTTTGGAAAATATAATCTGGTTGTTGTAGTACATTGGATAATAATTAACATGTTAAGTTCACTGTTTCTTTTATGATGTAAAGTTCTGAGTAGTCCTGTTTCCCCTCAGTTGCTATTCTAGAGTAGGATGTTAACTCAATAAAATAAATGAGGGAGATGTGTTTTGAATTTCCTCGTGGGATTTGTATCAAAGTCTCAGAAGTAAACTACCATGAACATGGACCATCATTCCAAAAAATTGAAGAGTTTTAACCTCCTCTAAGTGGCAAGGTGAAAAAGAAGTTTTAGCATCTCTTTGGATCAGCTGTTGAGAAAAATCAGTTGCTTAACCTCTTTGCCTTCTCATCCATAATGTAGGAGGAGTAATAGATAAAAGAGTCGATTTTTACTGCCAGGTATGTTTTGAGAGTCACTTAGAATTATGAAGTCAGCCCTTTGACGTCAGGTGCTGGAGTTACCTCTAGAATCCATGTGTCATGTGTAAGGCAGGAGCTGTTCCATTCTTTTGTCTTTGGCTGCACATATTTGGGTCATTTTGCTACTCATTTGTGATTAGGTAACAACTACAAAACAATAAATATCAGTTCTGCTTCTTTGTTCCTAATAAGTTGAATAAGGTAGACAATTTAAGACTTTTGATTAGCTGTTTTAGAATTGTTTTAAATTTATTTGCTGTTTCCCATATTGTAGTAATAAGAATTGACTTTTTAAAATTTAAACTTAAAACATAATACATAAAGACTTTATACTTATTCTTTGAGCTTTCAGATTGCCCAGTTGTTAATCCTCAAATGTGCAAAGCTCTCTGGTGTTTAACTAAGGGCCTGGCTGCCTAAAAGGCTCTTCCTCAGAAGCATGGTTGATTACTTCATTTCATTCAAGTCTTTGTTTAAATGTCACCTCATTAGAAAGGCCTTTTCCTTTCACCATATCTTAGGGGCTAGAAGAGTGGAGCTAACACCCTAGGTTAGCTTTTCTGTACCTAAACTTAAATATCTGTTTGTTATCTTGGTATTGCTTGTTTCCTTTACTAACATGTAAATTTCTTTTTGTAAAAAAAGGTTTTATTTATTTGTCGGAGAGAGAGAAAGAGCTAGCGCAGGGAGAGGGAGAAGCAGTCTCCCCGCTGAGCAAGGGGTGTGATACAGGATTCGATCCCAGGACTCTGGGATCACGACCTGAGCCAAAGGCAGATCCTTAACCGACTGAGCCACCCAGGCATCCCTATGTGTAAATTTCTTGAGCTCAGTAAATTTGTCCACAGTTCTGTTCCTAAGAATAAGAACATTATTTGGCACAGAGTAGGTGCTTAATGAAAATCTGTTGCTTGACCAAGTGAATGTATTACAAACTTGTGGTCTATGGGTAGAATCTAGTCCATATATATTTTTTATTTGAGCGTCCATCTTTGTATTTTACTCTTTTTAAAAGTTATTTGATAATATTTCAAAATGCCAGATTTTTTATTTTCCTTGAAAAATTATAACTCCTAAACCTGGGTATTCACTTTTGTGTGGCAACAATTAGCTGGACTGAGCACTGGGCTACTCCCTTTATAAAGGACCTACGTTCTCTAGTTTGTTAGTCTTTAAGATCTCTTTCTATAGAATCTTGGACAATGAGACTTACATCATTTGCTATTTATCATTTTGCCTGCTCTGTTATGTTTTCTTAGACTTGGCCCATTTTACTTATTTATGTCACCTGCCTGATCCCTGTAGGCATTTGAGTTAACAACCTTTGTTGCAAGTCATGGTGTTTATAATTCCTGTGCGGTAACACTTTTCAGATTTAAGTTTAAAAGTATAAAATGGGTAAAGATGATAGAAGTCGTGACTGCTATTGAAGGAGCTGTAATTGAATTTATAAAGCCTATATGTTACAAAAATGAAGAACTCCCTTTAGGCCAATGACCACATGAAACAAAGCTCGACATCGTTAGTCATTTGGGAAATGTACATCAAAACCACAGTGAGGTACCATTTCACACCCACAAGCATGACTTTAATAAAAAACACATACAATAACAAGTATTGGTGAGGCTATGGAGAAATTGGAAGCCTCATACACGGGAGTTGGAAATGTAAAATGGTGCAGCTACTTTGGGAAATAGTCTGGCAGTTCCTCGAAAAGTTAAACACAGAGTTACTATTACTACATATGGTAACTCATGACAGTTTCCCATGTAAAACTTGTACACAAATGTTCATGGCAGCATTAGTCATAATAGCCAAAAAGTAGAAATAATTCAAATGTCCATCTGATGAATGGGTAAATAAAATGTGGTATATCCATACAATGGGATATTATTCAGCAATAAAAAGGAATGGAATACCGATTTATGCTACAGTGTTAACAAACTTGAAAACATTATGTTGAGTGAAAGAAGTCAATCACAGAAGACCACATATTTGTATAATTCGGTTTATATGAAATATCCAGAATAAGTAAATCTGTAGGTACAGGGGATAGTTTAGTGGTTGCTATGTGGTAAGGTAGGGAAATGGGGATTGACTGTTCATGAGTATGGAGTTTCTAGTAGGAAAGCCAGAATATTCTAAATTAGATTGTGGTAATGTTGCACAACCTGTGAATTGTATACTTTAAATGAGTGAATTGTATGGTATGTGAATTATGTATCAATACATTTTTTTCAGAAGAACTTCTTTTGTTAATCAAAAGATTAGTGGATTTTCATACCCCAGATCATTAGCCAATCTGTAATCAAATACAATCTAGCAGCAGTGTTAGAAAGAAATATTTAAATTTACCCTCCATTAAAACAGTTAAGCTTGCAGATTTGTAGTGCCCTATGCCATAGTTAGTTTGCTGTCTCAGTAGGTCAGCTCTTTCTCTGTTATGCTTTATCAGCATGATCTACTCAGTGGCTTTTTTAAAAATATTTTATTTATTAATTTAATTTATTGGAGCTTGAGAGAGGGAAAGAGAGGGAGAGAGAGAGTGCACATGGGTGCAGGCGAGGGGTGGGAGAGGGACAAGCCGACTGCTGAGTGCAGATCCCAAAGCTGGGCTCCATCCCACGATTGTGAGATCATGATCTGAGCCAAAATCAATAGTCAGACACTTAAGCAACTGAGTCACCTAGGTGTCCCTACTCAGTGGCTTTTAAGTGCAATGATACAAACTTGTTTAGTTTGAAAAGTGAGCATCTTGGGGACCCATAGGAAGTATTACAAGGTAATAAAGTGTTACTCCCCAGCTAATAACATTTAGTAAATGGAGCTTTTAGTAAAGGGGAAAAACCAACCTGGCGTCTTGAATTTTTCTGTGTATTCGACATGGATCGGGAGGATAATCTTTGGATGGGATTTTGATGCACATCCTATGATCACGCAGAGGCTCTTGAGACTTGTCTTTCAAACAAACCATCACAAGTGTATCCTTTTCCATTCTATGGTTTTAAGGGACTTCCAAGTCTTGTAACATAGAATATCAGAACTGGAAGGAGACTTTATTAGGTATCTAGTTTAACTCTTGATTTTTTCAGATGTCCATTTTGCCAGTCATAGTGAACCACCTTAGTTTGTCACACTCCTGAGGTGAATATAATGTAGTACTAAGAGCAGCACCAGAATGATACATTGGAAGTGTAGTAGGAAATCCTTTCCATGTTAATTAGCGGAATCTGAATTTTAGAAATTGAGTTGCACTTGTTTTGTTTCCCTTGGTTCATTCAGACTGAAACAAGAAATGGCTGTATTGTATGCAAACTTTTAATTCTCCTTGATAGTTTTATTTCCATGTTAAAAAAAAAAGTATTCCTATTGCAACCGTTATTTAGTTAGTTGTGATATTAATTGAAACTTTCTAAACATTTTGTAGGAAATATTTTTGAACAGAGAAATTTTTTAAAAAGTGTTTTGCTGAGTAGAAAGGAAAGAGGATGGTCCCATACAACTGGAGTTGGCAAGGATAGAAAAGCTAAAGATTTCAGGGGCGCCTGGGTGGCTCAGTCGTTAAGCGTCTGCCTTCGGCTCAGGGCGTGATGCTGGCATTCTGGGA
This sequence comes from Ailuropoda melanoleuca, assembly GCF_002007445.2. NCBI lineage: Eukaryota > Metazoa > Chordata > Mammalia > Carnivora > Ursidae > Ailuropoda > Ailuropoda melanoleuca. The sequence continues at coordinate 12,834,764 of NC_048237.1, forward strand.
TCGAGCCCTACATCAGGCTCCTCCCCTGGAAACCTGCTTCTTCCTCTCCCACTCCCCCTGCTTGTGTTCCCTCTCTCGCTGGCTGTCTCTCTCTCTGTCAAATGAATAAATAAAATCTTCAAAAAAAAAAAAAAAGAAAAGCTAAAGATTTCAAATGAGAAATGAGATCAATGCAAATGCATCAGTGCTTCTTTTCTTTCTTTATTTATTTTAAAAATTTTATTTATTTATTTGTCAGAGGGAGAGACAGAGCACAAGCAGGGGGAACAGCAGACTGTTTATCTACTGATGGGCACTTAGGTTTTTTCCCTGTCTTGGCTACTGTAAATAATGCTGCAGTAAACAGGGGTGCATATATCTTTTTGAAATTCATGATTTTGTTTTCTTTGGGTAAATACCCAGAAATGGAATTACTGTAGCACATGATATTTCTATTTTTAATTTTTTTGAGTAACCTCCATACTTTTTGCCATAGTGGCTGCACCAATTTACATTCCCACCAACATTATGTGAGTGTTCCCTTTATTCACGTCCTCACCAACATTTGTTATTTCTTGTTTTTTTTTTTATACTTAGTCATTCTGACAGGTGTGAGGTGATACCTCACTGTGGTCTTGCAGGTCCCTGATAATTAGTGATATTGAGGAAGTTTTTATGTGTCTGTTGGCAATCTGTATGTCTTCTTTGGAAAAATATTTATTCAGGTTCTCTGCCCATTTTTAAATTGGATTGTTGTTTTGGTGTTGAGTTATATGAGTTCATTATATGTTTTGATCAATAATTATTTTTTCCCTAAGATTTTATTTATTTGAAAGAGAGAGAGAGCAGGAGCAGGGGAAGCAGCAGAGGGACAGGAAGAAGGAGGCTCCCCACTGAGCAGGGAGCCCAAAATGGGACTCCATCCCAAGACCCTGGGATCATGACCTGAGCCGAAGGCAGACGCTTAACCAACTGAGCCACCCGGGCACCCCTGATCAATGGTTATTTTAAAGACAAAATATATGTTAGTATTAGGATTTTGTTTCTTTTGTTTTTTAATGAGCTTTATAAAGGTATAATTTACATATAATAAAATTTGCCAGTATACAATTCATTAAGTCTTGAAAAATACATACGGCTGTGTAATAATCTCCATAATCAAGATTTGAGACATTGACATCGTCCCTAAAAAGTTCCCTTGTATTCATTGCAGTCAGTTCCCTCTCTTCACTCCCTAGAACCATTTAACTGCTTTCTCTTGGTATAGTTTTGCATTCAATTTCATATAAATGGAATCATACAGTAAGTAACTCTTTATGTCTGCCTTTTTTTCACTTCGCATAATACTTCAGATTCATCTGTGTTTTTGTGTATATCAGTCTGCTATCCCTAATCTGCTGTTAATGTCCATCTTGTGAATATTTTATTTCACATATGTGCTTTGGGTTCTAGAATGTTCATTTTTATAGTTTACATTTTTCTGTTTTTCCTGCTTTGATTTCATTACAACTGTATTTTCCTTTAAATTCTTCAATATATTTAGAAGAGCTACTTTAAAGTTCTTGCTTGCTGACCAGTGTCTAGACCTTGATTGATTTCTGTTCATTTCCTTTTCTCTTGACCATGAGTCGTATTTTTCTATTTCTTCTGATGTTTATTAATCTTTTTAAAAAATTTATTTATTCATTTGAGAGAGAGAGCTCAAGCACGCAAGCAGTGGTGGGGGTAGAGGCAGAGGGAGAGAGAGAAACAGATTCCCTGCTGAGCAGGGACCCCAATGTGGGGCTCAATCCCAGGTCTCGGAGATCATGACCTGAGCTGAAGGCAGACACTTAATCATCTGAGCCATCCAGGTATCCCTGTTTATTAATCTTTTAATCATATATTGGACATTGTGGGGAACACAATGCAAAGGCAAAAGATTCTGTTATCTTTTCCCAGAGGTTACTGATTTTTTTGCTTTGCCAGGCTGTTAAAGTTGGTTAGACTCTTAACACAGATTCTGTCATCTTTGTAGTGAGTAGTAACTGAAATCTCTGCTCAGGTCTTTTAAGTCTTTCATCTGTTGCTTTTTTGCTGGGCCCACAGAGTCTTCTGCATGCATGTACAAATAAGAGTTAGCCAAGGATTTGGGCAGAATTACACAGACTTTTGTGGTTCCCTCCTTCATAGCATCCACTTTCTCACTTTCCAGGCTCTCTGGCATACCTAAATGCTGTCTTCTGATTTCTCAAACCAGTAAGTCTGCAGTTTTCTGCTTGATTTCCAGCCCCCTCTGTCAACCATGCTAACTGGAGAGTACCCTTTGGGGAAAAGCCATATATAGGCACATTTCACCTCGTACAGTTCCTTTCTCTTTTGGTTATCCGTAGGTGGATAACAAACCACCCAAATGTAGTGGCTTTAAACAGAAACACTTATTATTTTTATTATTATCTCTCATGGTTCTTGAGTTTGATTAGATTCAGTTGTGTGGCTCTTGCTTGGGTGTTCTACCATTGTGATCAAAAGGGGGCTGAGGTCATCTTGAAGTCTTCCTCATTCTCATGGGTCTGATGGTTGATGCTGGCTGTTCGATGGGACTCAGTTGGACTTCAGGTAGCCACACTGTCTTTCAAATTTTGTGTTCTGTTGAATTTCTGCCTGCTTTTGGTCATTCTCTAGTGCCTTTAAATAGTTGTCTTTCATACAGAATTTATGTTATCTGATAGTCCAGTACAGACTACTCCATCATTACCAGTAATGGAACTCCCACTCCTCCTTTTCTTTCCTCCATAGCACTCATCACACTTGACATTTAATATAATTTATTAACTTATTTATTTGGTTTATTTTGTGTCTCCTTCCACTAAAATGCAGGCTCCATTAAAGTTTTGTTTCTTTAGTAATTGCTGGGCACATAGTAGATGCCCCACAAATGTTTGTTGAATATTTCAGCTCTTCAAAATAGCCAAAGTAAGCAAAATCATCTTGATGACCAAGAGGGACTATTACAGAGCCTTGTTCTTTCAACACTGTTGTGCTGGTAGACTAGCGTATCTGAGGTTTATATCTCCTTGGCTTAAGAGCAGGTTATAGAGAATTTGACATTTCATTTTCATCATGACTGCCATGTGGGTGAATTTAGCAGGCCAGAGCTGGTTACGGATCAATTGCAATTAGCATGTGGAAGTGCTCTATGAAGTGAAAAGCGCTATGAGATTATAAAGCATATCAGATAATTCCATGAAGTTGCATCTATTAGTCTGGTCTTTTCAGATTTCATTTCAAAAGTATTTTTGAGTTTGCGTATTTTTAAGGGACGAATATTTTTACTTACCGGAACAATAATAAAAGTCATAGCAGTGTGTTTCTAATACAGTCCTTGCTAAGTTCTTATTAATATTTTATCTGGCTTTTCTTTTTTAGGAACTTGAGAGATTTCAGAACTTTGTAAAATCCCGTCCTCCTTTTGATATCGTCATCGATGGGCTCAATGTTGCCAAAACATTTCCTAAAGCTCGTGAATCTCAAGTTGTAAGTACAAGTTTTATATCGTTATTCCAAATCTCTAGAAATATTTATTGTACTTATTGGTGTTCTTCCTTGGGTCTCTTAACTCCCCATTTTTCCTTCCTCTAAAAATAAGTTCCTAAAGGTGTCACAGTAACTAGCTGCTTATCTAAGAGTCGCTGCTTTCGTCTCTGGCAAGTAAGTGGCTCTTCTAGGCGGGCCAAGAGTGATTAAAAAGTCCACGTAATAGGGGCGCCTGACTGGCTCAGTTGGTTAAGTGTCTGACTCTTGATTTCAGCTCAGGTCTTGATCTCAGGGTCATGAGTTCAAGTTCTGTGTTGGGCTCCACGCTGCGTATGGAGCCTTCTTTTAAAAAAAGTCCCCCTAATAAAGAGCCATATCATGCCTTGTTCTTATATAATTTTTAGCTAACCACCTTCTACATCTCTACTCTTTCTTTGGGTTACTCTGTCATTTCCGTGTGTCACATTCTCTATTTGAAATTTACCAACATAAACTATCGCGATATTAATGTGTTTGTTTTTTCCAAACAGTATGCTCATAAATGAATCTAAGCAGTTCTTTTTTTGTAAGGTAGTCATTTGTTCTATCAGTTTATAAGTGTCTAGTAGTTTCTAATAGGAATATCATGATTTTTTTATAGCAGTAGTGAGCAATTATTTTAATCCCCTTTTTATAGATTAGAATGTTAGAAAAGTGAAACGAACTTTGTATAGCAAATCCTTAGAAAGCAGTCATAGCATCAGAATTCAATTGTAGAGAGCTCCTGAGTTTCAAGTGTGTGGCTCTTTTCTTTTTTTAAGATTTATTTATTTATTTGAGAGAGAGAGAGCAGGGGGAGGGGCAGAGGGAGAGAGAGAATCTCCATGAGGCTCCCCGCTGAACGCAGATCCTAACAGGGGGCTTGAACTCACAACCCTGATCATGACCTGAGCTGAAATCAAGATTCGGATGCTTAACTGACTGAGCCACCCAGGTGCCCCCAAGTTTATGGTTCTTATCGCTGGCAGTTTTTGGCCATTCATCTGTAGTTAATCTGTTATTTCTTAAAAATTGCTGCCAACTTAAAAGCTATTTCTCAGAGATGCTGCTAGTCCAGTTTGACCATTTATACTCAGAAAAGCTTACAAGTACTCAAAGCACAAGGTTGATTTACAGAAATTTCTTTGTATGCCTTTCCTTTATGTTTGTACCTACATTTTTATGGTCAAGTATGTAGTTTTCAATCCTTTATTTTTAAAAAACACAAAAACAAGTTGAAAATATTTTGTCTTTTAGGTGCTTGAAGGGATCTTTGAGGCAATAATATTGACAAGGGCAAAGTCAGAAAATGAAGCATAAAATTACTATCTCTAATGCATGGTGGAGCTCAGAGTCAGAAGGGCTCATTCTAAAAAGTTCCTTCTCTAATCTGTGAGAAGTAAAGTTTTGTATTTGTTTACCTTTGGTTTGATTTTCAGCTTCACACAAAGCACTAAAAATTGACTTGCCAGAAATATATAGCCTAAATTGGGCGAACCTTTTTGGGGAAAGTAACACATTGAAAGTGATGTAGTGGATACATCCCCTTGTGTTATATGAGAAAATTTGCACATTCGGAAAGATCCTAGCAGATTTTGGCAAATGAAGAGGCAAAGAACAAATGATTGACCAGTGAAATCATGAGCATCTACCACTGCTTTTAGTTTTTACTCTTAAAATACTTTAATGTTAGCAACACTTTATGTGACAAGTAATTGTTATTACTTAGCTCTTCAAAGCATCGTTTTCTTGTGGCAGTGCACTGACATTATGTTTGGGAAACCACAGCTCAGAGGCTCAGCTTAGAGATGCCACCTGAATAAGGAAGAAGGAAAGATTTCCTTCTCAAGTTTTTTTCTCAAATCTCTGAAGCTAGAGATTTGTAAAAAATAAAGATATGTCATATTTGTCATAGACCTCTCTCTCTCTCTCTCTCTTTTTTTTAAAATAAATCTATTGTCAGGCCCTTTTGTGGCTTAGTTTTATTCTTTAATACTTTCTAGGTTGTCAGAACTAGCTTCCCAGTTTTTATTAATCTTTTAAATAGTATTTTAGTTTAGAAGTTAAGAATAAGGGGCGCCTGGGTGGCACAGCGGTTAAGCGTCTGCCTTCGGCTCAGGGCGTGATCCCGGCGTTATGGGATCGAGCCCCACATCAGGCTCCTCTGCTATGAGCCTGCTTCTTCCTCTCCCACTCCCCATGCTTGTGTTCCCTCTCTCGCTGGCTGTCTCTATCTCTGTCGAATAAAAAAAAAAAATCTTAAAAAAAAAGAAGTTAAGAATATGGATTTCACGGGTGCCTGGGCGGTTCAGTCAGGTAAGTGTCCAGCTCTTTTTCTGTTTGTTTGTTTGAGAGAGAGTGAGAGAGATCACAGAGGGAGAGAGAGAAGCAGACACGCTACTGAGCAAAGAGCGCAACACGGAGCTCTATCCCAGGACTCTGAGATCATGACCTGAACCAAAGGCAGACGCTTAACCAACTGAGCCACCTAGGCACCCCAGGCATCCAACTTTTCATTTCCGTTCAGGTCATGATCTTAGGGTTGTGAGATCCAGCCCCATGCCAGCTCTGTGCTATTTGTGGAGCCTGCTGCTTAGGATTCTCTCTCCCTCTGCCTCTCCACCCCCCATCCCCCACCCTGTGCTTGCTTGCTCACTCTTTCTCTCTCAAAAGAAAAAAAAAGAAGAAATAAGATTCTAGAGTAAAGAGCTTTTATGGTTTGAGCAAATTACTTAACCTCTCTGTGCCTTAGTTTCCCAGTGTGTAAAATGGAGAGAACAATAATACCTATCTCACAAAGATGTTGTAAAGAATAAGTGAGTTAATATATGTAAGCATTTGGCACATTGGAAATATGTAATAGGTGTAACTGTTATTGTGATTACTATTCAGATTAACTTCCTAACCGGAACTGTAATTCTTGCTTTCAGTAGACCCTTATTTGGTGGTTTTTTTCCTGTCGGGTCATCTGTGTCAATAGAGTTAAAAGAAAATGCAAAGCTCTACCCTAGTATTAGACTCAGTCTAGGTAAGGTACTCAAATAATAATTGAGAAATGAAGCCAGTATCATCAAAATTAAGAAAAATTTTAAATATGATGAGTTTAAGAAATTTTATTTTTTTCTGATTATAAAAGTAATGTACATAGAAAATTTGGAAATTACACTAAAGAAGGTCATATATAACCTTATATTGGACAATAATCACTGTCAGTGTTTTATTACCTTGCAGTTTTTTCGCTTTTCTTACCTAGTTGAGCTTCACCTTTGTAAATAATTGTATATCTACATTTTAATTTACACTTGTTGAAAGCTCTCAATAAAAATGAAATTATAAAAAGAGTAGAAGAAAACATGTACTTTTAAAAATATTTGAGATGAAAGCACCTTAAAAGCGTATATAAAATCTAGGAGCCCTAATGGGAAGAACAGAGAAATTTACTAGACACTAAAAAATACTGTAAACATTGTTAAAAGAAAACAGCAAAGAGAAAAAATTGTTTACAGCACATGTGACAAAGGGCTAATTTTCTGACACTACCATTGTCTCTTATAAGCCTATAAGAAAAAGATGAACATCCAGTAGAAAAGTGATTTAACTTTATTCACGATTATAGACACTCAAATAAAAATGTTTATTTTCTGGATTGGCAGATTTTAAAAAGTTGGTTGTATCCAGTATTTTGAATGGTTTGGAGAGGTGGGGAGAAGAGTATCAGTACAGTATTTTTGGTGGATGATTTGACAACAGCTCTGAATACCTAAAATGTTGAAATACTCCTTGTAGGAACTGATACATTGACACAAACACATAAAGTTATATTTCCAGGTATGTTAGTTAAGCACTGTTGGTAAGCAGAAAAGTCTAATCAACCTAAATATTTATCAGTCTAGGTCCTAATATATATTGAAATATCCATTTTATTTATTTTTTAATTTTATTTCCAGTATAGTTAACATACAGTGTTAAATTAATTTTGAGTGTACAATGTAGTGATTCAACAATTCTGTACATTACTCAGTGCCCATCACGATAACTGTACTCTTAATCTCCTTCACCTCGTTCACCCATCCTCCCATGCAGCTCCGCTCTGGTAACCATCAGTTTGTTCTCTATAGTTAAGAGTCTTGAAATATCTATTTTAAATGAATGAGGTAGATTTGTATGTGCTGATACAGAATAACAGCCAAATAAGTATAAGAAGCAATTTGAAGAATAACAAGCTTATATAGCCCCACCTGTTAAAACAAAGTAAAGGATTATCCGTATAAATGTTTGTTAGCTAAGTCTGTATATGCCCAGAAGTTTTCTAGAAGCTACATAAAATCTTAACAATAATAAACTTTTGGAGGTGGAGATAGAGTATAAGAGAATGAGAGGATTTCAGTTTTTCATTTGTCTTTTTCAAATTTTCTTTTACAATGAGTATGTATTACTTTAAAATAAAAAAGCAAACCACCCTCAGGAAAAGAAAAAACTGAAGAGGCATTCTTGGTAAATATTCTAAGATAACTATATAATACTTTGTATCTTATGGATGTACCACAACTCTTTAATCATTTCCCTGTTGATGGGCATATTAGATTGTTTCCTGTTTTTCACTACAGTAAATAGTGCTTGGGAGATCTCTGTGCAGCTTTCAGATGATTTCTTTAAAATAGATTCTCAGAAATGGAAGTCAAAGAGTGTGGATATTTTAAGGTCTCAGTACATATTGCCAAATTGCTTTCCAAAATGATTGTAGCAATTTGTACTCCTACAAAGCCTCGGAATAGAAGTTTCTTCAAGGTTGCTTATTACATGATTGCTGCAACTATTGAGCTACATTTGTGCTGTGAATCTGTTATGTGAAAAGAGCTGGACAGGTTCCCCACCACCACCATTTTTTAGATTTAAAACATTTATTAACAAAATTAAATAGTCCAGAAAGGTAATATTCTTGGCTTGTTAAGATATTCCTGATATGTCTACTTTATTTCCGTTTCTTACTACAGTCACCTATAAGCATGAATAAAGGAAATATTAGGAATCCTATTTCTTTGTGCCTTAAGCTTTTTCATCTTTGTGTGAAGAAGTTTCTGGATTTTTTCTGTGGAATAATGCACAGATAATTTATGTTCTTCCCATGAGCTCTCTGTATAATACATTACAAATTCTTGGTCTTCTTCCATTTAATTATTACATATCTAACAGTGTTCTCTGTAAATCAGCTCATAGATAAGAAAAGACCATTTTTACCTTCATTATTTAGGGAGTAGCACCGTGATTGTATATCTTGGTCTAAGAGCCTACAGCTTAGGAGTGACAGAGGTCAAGGAGCTAAAAATAAGTTCTTGTGAATTTATTTTCTCAATTTCCACATACGTCTTTTTTGTATTTTAATTTTTGGAAGCCAGATTATGTCTTACATATGATGTCAGCAGAAACCTGCCAGTCACCATGAGGAGTTGAGACTTATTGGTGGTTGTCATTGCTTGGGTATATGCAAATTTAGCCATCTGTACATAACATATGTCTATCCATCCACTTGTCACCTCAGTTGACTAGTTGTATTGGCAGCTCTACACAGTTTAATATTAACCTTAATCTGAACTTTAAATATTTGCTGAAGGTTTTCTAACAATGCAGTAAAAGGTAGTGGTAATTGACACATTTTTCGGAGTGAGGTACAGAATTTTTAAGCAAGGAGAAGTTGTTGTAACTGATTTTTGCGTTTTGAAAAGCTGTCACTCAGGCTGCAAACTTCTGCCTGCCAAAAAACCTTCTCATGTAGACATTCAAGTCGATTAACTTACTTGGTAAATAAGAAAAAATTGTTTATAACACATGTAACAAAGGCAGAATGGCAAAATTCATTGAAAGAAAAAGCAATAATCAATGTGGAATACAGGTAATACCCCAGTATTCTTCAATCTGTCTTTGCTGTTGGTCCTAGAAGTGACATAAGAAGTAAAGATGAAGAACACAGGTTCTAAGGAGAGCAGTATGTAATCTGTACAGAGCTGTTATGCCCAAAAGTGATTCACAAGAGCCTTTAACTTAGATGTGAAGGTTTATATTTAAATGTTACTTGTGATTCTGAAAAAAGAATATGGTATGGAAGAGTACGGATTAATATATGATTTTGTTGTTTACTGAAAAAGAAAATTTTTTGCTGAAAAGTTATTATTAAATAAATATTTAATCTGTATTTTATCTTACAGTTTCTGGTGTCTTAATACAATTACAGGATATACTAAATGAAAATGGGGATTGTAAAGTCCCAAGTTAGATTTCACTTTGGGCATAATTTAGGGTCTTGACCAAGTCATACCTCAATTCTTTCATATCTGCATTAGTTTTCTTTTTCTTTTATTGAGATATAATTCATTATTTCAGCCTTTTAAAGTGTATAGTCCAGGCGCACCTGGGTGGCTCAGTCAGTTAAGCATCTGACTCTTGATCTCAGCTCAGGTCTTGATCTCGGAGTTGTGAGTTCAAGCCCCACATTGGGCTCCACCTGGCATGGAGCCTACTTTAAAAAAATAATAAAAATAAATAAAAATTTAAAAAATATTTGAAGTGTACAGTCCAACTGGTTCTTGGACTTTTGGCTAAGATCAAGTGTAAAGTGTACAATCCGGTGGTTTTTAGTATATTCACAAAGTTTTGCAACCATTACCACTATCTAATTCCAGAATATTTTCATTCTCCAAAGTAACACCATACCCATTAGTAGTGACTTCCAGTTCATTCTTCCTCTTAGTCCCTTGGCAACTACTAATCTGCTTTCTGTCTTTATGGATTTGTGTATTCTGGACATTTCGTACCTTCATTTAGTATGTTTCCAGAGTTCATCTGTTTATAACATGAATCACTATTTTATTCCTTTTTATTGCAAAATAATATTCCTTTGTATAGATAGGCCACATTTTATTTTTCTCTTCATAGTTTGTGGTATTTGGGTTGTTTCCACTTTTTGGCTATTGACAATGTTGCTGGGAACATTTCACATACAGGCTTTTGTGTGGATGTTTTCTTTCTTTTTTTAAGTTGCACAGAGAACTCTATTGACACTGAGGAATTACCTTCCTGAAAGGCATGGGTATAGATTAAATGACCTTTTCAGGTAACAACTTTTTAGAAAGTTTAATCTTGATTCAAAGGCCAAATCTAGAAAAGCAAATCATTTTAGAGAAAATAAAACAGCTGAATCCGGCCAGTGAACTGAATATTCAGTGAACTACCCCTTTTTAAAAAGAAATTTTAATTTTATTTAATGTTTTTATCATGATAAGTGTACTCTTTAATCCCCATCACCTATTTCACCCCCCCCCATCTCCCCTCTGGTAGCCATCAGTTTGTTTTCTACAGGTAAGAGTCTGTTTCTTGATTTGTCTTTCTCTCTCTATTTTTTTTTCCTCTGCTCATTTGTTTTGTTCTTAAATTCCACAAATGAGTGAAATCATATGTATTTGCTTACCATTATGCTCTCTAACTCTATCCCTGTTGTTGCAAATCAGTGTTCTTTTTATGGCTGAATAATATTCCATTACACACACACACACACACACACACACACACCCCACATCTTCTTTATCCATTCATTTATGGATGGAGATGGACACTTGGGCTACTTCCATAGTTTGGCTATTATAAATAATGCTGCAGTATGCATAGGGGTACACGTATCCCATTGAATTAGTGTTTTTGTATTTTGGGAGTAAATACCCCAATACCCAGTAGTGCGATCACTGGTTCGTAGGGTAGTTCTATTTTTAATTTTTCAAGGAACGTCCATGCTGTTTTGCACAATGGCTGCACCGGTTTGCATTCCCACCAATAGTGCTAGAGGGTTTCTTTTTCTCTACATCCTTGTCAACACTTGTCATTTGTTGTGTTTTTGATTTTTGCCATTCTCACAGTTGTGAGGTAATATCTCATGGAAATTTTGATTTGCATTTCTCTGATGATCAGTGATTTTGAGCATCCTTTCATGTGTCTGTTGGCCACCTGTATGTATTCTTTGGAGATATGTCTGTTCATGTCTTCTGCCCATTTTTTACTTGGATTTTTTGTTTTTGGGTACTGAGTTGTATCAGTTCTTTATATATTTTGGATACTAACCCTTTATGGGATAAGTTGTTTGCGCATATCTTTTCCCATTCAGTAGGTTGCCTTTTAGTTTTGTTGACTGTTCCTCCACTGTGCAGAAACTTTTTATTTCTATATAGTCCCAATAGTTAATTTTACTTTTATTTCCCTTGCTTCAGGAGACCTATCTAGAAAAATGTTCTACGGCCAATATCAGAACAATTACTGCCTGTGCTCTCTTTAAGGATTTTTATGGTTTCAGGTCTCACATTTAGGTCTTTAATCCATTTTGAGTTTATTTCTGTGTGTGGTGTAAGAATGTGGTCCAGTTTCATTCTTTAGCATGTAGCTATCTTGTTTTCCCATCGCCATTTGTTGAAGAGACTGTCTTTTTCCTGTTGTATATTCGTGTCTGTTTTGTCAAAGATTAATTGACCATATAATTGTGGGTTTATTTCTTAGTTTTCTATTCTGTTCCATTGATCTATGTGTCTAGTTTTGTGCCAGTACTCTACCGTTTTAACACTACCACTTTGTAATATAACTTGAAGTCTGGAATTGTGACACCTCCAGTTTTGTTTTTCTTTTTCAAGATTGCTTTGGCTATTCAGGGTCTTTTAAGGTTCCGTACAAATTTTAGGATTGTTTATTCTAGTTCTGTGGAAAATGCTACTGGTATTTTGATAGGGATTGCATTAAATCTGTAGATTGCTTTGAATAATAGACATTTTAACAGTATTTGCTCTTCCAACCCATGGTCGTGGAATGTCTTTCCATTTCTTTGTGTCGTCTTGAATTTCTTTAAGCAGTGGTTTATAGTTTTCAGGTCTTCCACCTCTTTGGTTAAGTTTATTCCTAGGTATTTAATTGTTTTTGTGCAGTTGTACTTGGGATTGTTTTCTTCATTTCACTTTCTGCTGCTTCATTATTAGTGTAAAGAAATGCAGCAGATTTCTGTACATTGATTTTGTATCCTGCAACTTTACCAAATTCATTTATCAGTTTTAGTAGTTTTTGGTGGAGTCTCTAGGGTTTTCTATATATACTATCATGTCATCTCAAATAGTCAGAGTTTTACTTTTTCCTTACCAATTTGGATGCCTTTTATTTCATTATGCTGTGTAAATGCTGTAGCTAGGACTTCCAGTACCACATTGAATAAAAGTGGTAAGAGCAGACATTCTTGTCTTGTTCCTGACCTAAGGGGAAAAGCTCTCAGTTTTTCCGCCTTGAATGTGATGTTTGCTTTGGGTTTTTCACATAAGGCCTTTATTATGTTGAGGTATGTTCCCTGTAGACCTACTTTGCAGAGGGTTTCCTTTTTTTATTATGAATGGATGTTATACTTTGTTGAATGCTTTTTCCTATTTTTTTTTAAAGGTTTTATTTATTTATTAGACAGAGATAGAGACAGCCAGTGAGAGAGGGAACACAAGCAGGGGGAGTGGGAGAGGAAGAAGCAGGCTCATAGCAGAAGAGCCTGATGTGGGGCTCGATCCCATAACGCCAGGATCACGCCCTGAGCCGAAGGCAGACGCTTAACCGCTGTGCCACCCAGGCGCCCCTGTTGAATGCTTTTTCTGCACATATTGAAATGATTGTGTGGTTTTTATGCTTCTCTTATTGATGTGACACTGCGCATTGATTGTTTTGTGAATGTTGAATCACCCTTGCATCCTGGGAATAAATCCTACTTGATCGTCTTTTTAGTGTATTGTTGGATTCAGTTTGCTAATATTTTGTTAAGGATTTTTATCTATATTTATGAAAGATACTGGACTGTAGTTCTCTTTTTTTTGTGATGCCTTTATCTGGTTTTTGTGTTAGGGTCATACTGGCCTCATAGAGTGAATTTGGAAGTTTTCCTTCCTCTCCTATTTTTTTTGGAATAGGTTTTTTTGTTGTTGTTTTATTTTGTTTTTTTTTAAGACTCTTATTATCTATTTGAAGGAGTGAGCGGGGGAGGGACAGACACGGGGCTCAATCTCATAGCCCTGAGATTACAACCTGAACTGAAACCAAAAGTCAGACCCCCAACCAACTGAACCACCCAGGCACCCCTATTTTTTGGAATAGTTTGAGAAGAATAGGTATTAACTCTTTTTTAAATGTTTGGTAGAATTTGCCTGTGAAGCCATCTGGTCCTGGACTTCTGTTGGTTAGGAGTTTTTTGATTAGTGATTCAATTTTATTGCTGACAATTGGTCTATTCAAATTTTCTATTTCTTTCTGCTTTAGTTTTGGTAGGTTATATGTTTCTAGGAATATATCCATTTTTTCTAAGTTGTCCAATTTGTTGGCATATAGGCTTTCATAATATCCTGTTACAATTGTATTTCTGTGGTGTTGGTTGTTACTTCTCCTCTTTCATTAGTGATTTTGTTTACTTGGATCCTCTCTCTCTTTTTCTCTTTTTCTTTCTCTTTCTTTCTTTCTTTCTTTCTTTCTTTCTTTCTTTTTTTTTAAACAAATCTGGCTAGAGGTTTATCAATTTTGTTGATCTTTTCAAAGAACCAGCTCCTGGTTTCATTGATCTGTTCTATTGTTTTTTTGTTTCTGTATCATTTATTTCTGTTCGAATCTCTTTTGAAAAATTTTATTTATTTATTTTAGAGAGAGAGAGAGGGAGAATATGAGTGGAGGGAAGAGCAGAGGGGGAGGGAGCGAGAATCTCAAGCAGACTTCATGATGAGTGTGGAGCCAACGCAGGGCTCGATATCACAACCCTGAGATCATGACCTGAGCCAAAACGAAGAGTCAGATGCTTAATTGACTGAGGTAGGTGCCCAGGTGCCCCTGTTTCTGTTCTAATTTTTATTATTTCCTTCCTTTTGCTGGGTTTGGCTTTTGTTTATTCTTTTTCTGGCTCCTTCAGGTATAAGGTTAAGTTTTTTATTTGAGTTGTTTTTTTGTTTTTTTTTTTTGCTTCTTGAGGTAGACCTATATTGCTATAACCTTCCTTCTTAGAACCACTTTTGCTGCATTATGTTGACATGTTTTCTGTTCTTTTGGATATATACCTGGGAGTAGAATTGCTAGGTCATATGGTAATTCTTTGTTTAACTTTTTGAGGACCTGCCAAACTTCCAAAGCGGCTGCACCATTTTACATTTCCATAGCAGTATGTAAGAGTTGTAGTTTCTGGGGCGCCTGGGTGGCACAGCAGTTAAGCGTCTGCCTTCGGCTCAGGGCGTGGTCCCAGCATTATGGGATCGAGCCCCACATCAGGCTCCTTCACTATGAGCCTGCTTCTTCCTCTCCCACTCCCCCTGCTTGTGTTCCCTCTCTCGCTGGCTGTCTTTATCTCTGTCGAATAAATAAATAAAATCTTTAAAAAAAAAAAAAGAGTTGTAGTTTCTCTGCGTCCTCACCAACATCTGCTGTTATCAGTCTTTTTTATTATAACCATCTAGTGTGTATGAAGTGGTATCTTTTGTGGGTCTTGATTTGCATTTCCTAATGATGTAGGATGTTAAGCATCTTTTTATGTGTTTATTGGCCATTTGTATATCTTCTTTGGAAACGTAGCTCTTAAAATCCTCTACCTATTTTTTAAGATGGTTACTTGTCTTTTTATTGTGGAGTTATAATTTTTTATAAATTCTGAATATTAGACCTTTATCAGACATATGATTTGCAAATATATTCTCCCATTTGGATTGTGTTTTCAGTTTCTTCCTGGTAACCTTTGAAGCACGAAAGTTTTTAGTTTTGATGAAGTCCAATTTTTCTATTTTTTTTCTTTTGTTGCCTGTCATTGTTGGTGTCATATCTAAAAATATCATTGCCTAATCTGGGGTCATGAAGATTTATTCCTATGTTTTCTTCTATGAGTTCTATAAGATTTGCTACTAATCTTGTAGATGTTTTTCAAGTGTAAAGTGTATCCTGCTTAAAATATATTTATCTGGTTTCAAATTTTCAGAAGAATAAAGGTTCTGGTTTATATTTTTATTTTGAAGAACAGGAAAAGGTTCTGAATGACCAACAGATTAATTATATAGCCTCCATTTTGAGGATGGTTAGAGCATCTTAGCTGGGAATTACGATGTAGATTCAGTTACTCTTTATTGAGCACCTATTCCATGCCAGATACTGTTTTAAGATGTGAGGATATGTCTTTAGGCCAATAAATGCTAGGAAATGCTAGGAACATGATTAGACTAATAGTCATGTTATCCACATAAGACATTCCTAGTATATTGTGCATGTTGTTGTCTACTAACAGTGATTCTTGTATATGATTCTTTCCGTAAAATTCTACCTACAGTGTCAGAATAGAGAATAACATTTACCCAAAATACTTGATAAGAATTTGTTTTAAATAAGTATTGCAAAACAGTTTTCATAACATTCACTTCTCCAGAATATGTTGTAATTTGGGGGAAACCAAATTTGAGTAAATTTTTAATTTTTACTAATTTAAAGTGGCAGGTATGAACTCTTGTACCATTGAACCCTTGAGTCAACCTTTATGTAGCACGTTCACATTACCTGCTGCAGGATATAGTATTTTGGATTTTCTTAGATTGCATTTAATAACTTATCTCTTTAGAGCAGTTTTAGGTTAATGAATTTTTGTATGAACAGCCATCCCCCAACAACATGCTGTTTTGACTCTTGCAAATACTTCTTAGGAAAAGTGTTGCATAGATAATCAGAGGTAGGAATTAAATTGTGCTTTTTAAAGCTTAAGTGAGTAGGTAATTGGCACCACCAACTTCCTAATTGTTCAAGTCAAAAACCAAAGATTCTAGCCTCAATTGTTCTTTTTCACTCGCCCCACATCCAGTTGACTAGCAAGTTTTATTGGTCATAACCCCCAAATATATCCCATAATCTTATTATTTCTTTCCATATCCATTAACATTATCTCTCACCTAATCTCCTAAGTGGTCTCCTTGCTTTTTCACCCTTGCCCCAGTGACTTTCACTTACCTTTAGAATAAAATCCAAGTTCCTGATCTTGGAGTATAGTGCCTTTCATCATCTGATCTTTCCCTCTCTTTTCAGCCTCATGTCTGTTTTTTTTTTTTTCTCTTTCACTGAATTATGGACACACTAGAATTTTTCCTGTTCCTCAAATATACCGAACTTGTTCCTGCCTCAAGATCTTTGTACTTGCTATTCCTTCAGCCTTTAATGTTCTTTCTTCATTATCAACACCTCATAGGTCTTCCCTAATTCTTCTAAAGTAACCCCCATCTGCTCTCCTACCTTCTGCCTGTATTTTCAGTTACACCAACCTTACTTACTTCCGTGGTGAATTAAAAACGGCCACAGATTCTTTGTAGTTCGTCTCATCAGGAGATGGAGTCTGTTTCCCCGTCTCTTGAATCTGGGCTTGCTTTATGATTTGCTTTGACGAGTAGAATGTGGCAGAAGTGACATTGTGGGACCAGGCAAGGGCTCAAGAGCCCGTGCAGCTATGCTGTCACTCTCTAGGAGCTACCAGCTTGTGAACAAGCCCACGTTAGTCTCCTTGAGGATGAGATGCCACATGGAGGGAGAGGGAGAGGGAGAAAGGGGGCAAGAGAGAGCATGCTCACAGCCATCTCAACTAAGGCTTCAGACATGAGAGTAAGGTCATCTGGGACCTGCCAACTGATTGTGAACACATGGATTGGCCTAACCAATACCATGCAGAACAGAATAACTGTCTAGCTGAGCCCAACCCAAATTGCCACCCAGAGTACCTTGAGAAAATAAGTGGTTATTTTAACTCAAGTTTTGAGGTAATTATAGAGCAATAGTTAACTTATTTAATTCCTTCATAACACTTTGTCTCTACAATTACACATGCATATTGTTGTTTATTTTCTTAATCTCCATCAGCACGTAAATGCCCTGAGACTGAAGATCTCGTGCATCTTGTTCACAGTTATATTCCGAGCACCGAGAAAAGGGCCTTGCACATACTTAATTGCTCAATGGATACTTAGTAGATGAATGAGAGAATGAACAAATGAATATACAGTACATTGTATTAGAAATTGTCTACGTTGTTAGAAATAGCATCTGCTTTTCTTTCAGGGTTAATTCTGAAAGACTTTTTGAGTTTCACTCTTTGCACGCTAGTTCACTTGCTAGGTTTGTGATCTAGGCTAAGTCGCTTAACTTCCTCATGCCTTATGTAAAGACTAAATGAACTAATCCTTGAAAAGCAATATGCAGTACCTGGCACATAGTCCAATAAATTTAAACAGGGAAAAAAAACCCCCACAAAACCCAGCCACCTTGTGAGTGCATTAGTTGTCCATGGCCTTAACTTTGTAGGAGCAACAGCATGGTAGTTTTTTTTTTTTTTTAAGATTTTTCTTAAAATTTATTTGACAGAGAGAGACAGCCAGCGAGAGAGGGAACACAAACAGGGGGAGTGGGAGAGGAAGAAGCAGGCTCAGCGGAGGAGCCTGATGTGGGGCTCGATCCCAGGACTCTGGGATCACGCCCTGAGCCGAAGGCAGACGCTTAACGACTGTGCTACCCAGGCGCCCCAGCATGGTAGTTTTTTATGATGTGTTTAGTTTCCTAATTGAAATATAACAGACAATCTCCTCTTTTAGTTTTTTAGTTGGGGGGGGTCTTCTTTTTTTTTTTTTTTTAACTGATGCTTAGAAGCTAAACTTGAGTCTCTAAATTAATGACTAATTTTCCTGTAAAATAATTAAATAGGAAGCATAGTAACCATATAGAGAAAATAAAAGACTGTATTAGTATTAGTATTAGTCAGGATAGCTTATGCTGCAGTAATAAACACCAAATTTCAGCGGCTTAAAACAACCTATTTCTTGTTCATGCTCCGTGTTCATTGTGGATCATCTGTGTCATCATCATCCTCATTCCAGGACTCAGAATAACTTTCTGAAATATTGCCAGTCACTGTGACAGAGGGAAAGGGGGAAGGTGGTAGAGCATACACTGACTCATAAAGCTTCTACTCAGATACGATACCTGTCACTTCTGCTCATAATTGGCAGCTGATGCAAGCTATGCAGCTACACCTGAGTTCAGCAAGCCGGGGGAGGCAATTCTACCACACGCACCCACAAGGAGAAGGAGAATTAGTATTTTTGAACAGCTCTAATGACTGCCACACAGAGATTGGTGGTGTCTTGCTTGTTATAATGGTCAAGTCTAGCCGAGGAGCTAGAAAAGAGTTTCAACATGCCCATGCAAACCGTCTTTGCCTAGGTTCTTTTTTTCCAATATCAATTTCCTTCACTGTGGTTTTATATGGAAAGAACTGATGCATTTGTTAATCACTTTTTCTAGAGTGATCAGGTAGAAATTCTATACTCTCAATGACTCATACTTTACACATACTTTCACAACTTTCATTTTTAAGATGGGTTTTTCTTTTGAGTCACCAATTCATCATTAATAATTGACAATGCGAGATCGCCTTGAGGAGATAGGGACACCATATTAATAACCTTTCATCTAAAAGACAAAAGGTTATAACGTGGAAAGCTTCTTATGTTGAGTTTTCTCATTGTCTACACACACACACACACACTCCTACCCACAATTCAGTCCTAGTGTCTTTGTTCCCTCCTCCTTTTGCAGCTTGCGTTTTGGATTTTCAGTTGTTCATAAGCTCCTTTAGTAGAGGGTGTATAGGGAAAAAAGTACATCATTTTAGATAATCTTGCTAGCTGTTCAAAACTCTACTACCAATTTTTGTAGATAACTGAGAATTGGTTAAAATAGCTTTTGCAGAATGAAAATTTATAATGTAATTTAAGAGAATTATGGCCAGAGATCAGCACTGAATGCTTTCATTCTTACAGCATGCTTGGGGCATTGAATAGAAAGTAGTTTGGTGGAAACACTGCAGAATTTGTTTTGATTGCCATCTCTTAGTTGGTTTTACTACAGTGAGAGAAAAATGGAAACACGGGTATTAGCCATTAAAGGTCATTTGGCAGTAGCATTTACTTGGCAATGAGTTCTCCTTTTTTCCTGCCACCCAAGTTATTTTATTTCTTTCTTTTGATTTACATAACCTCTTATAAAATGTTTTAGTGACAAAAAGAACCTAAGATACAATAAACTATGCTCGGTGTTGTGTGTGTGTGTGTGTGTGTGTGTGTGTGTGTGTGTGTGTCTAATCTTGGGCATATTTTTTTGCCCAAACTATTGAAGTATTATGGAGTTTAACACCAACTGTGCTTGAAATTATGTTTTAATAATGTTAAAGTAGCAAAGAAACTCTTAAATACCTTGCTGTGTTTGCAATGGCTAATGTTAGATTAAATATTGAAGTATTTTTATTAAACCTCCTTAACTTTTAAATACTTTTGTCCATATGGTTGTTCCTCCTGCTTAAAGACTGGCTCTTAAGGGCTGGATTTAGAGGTAGAAGGTCTTGTTCTTTGGGTCTCAAAACTAGGATGTCACGCTGCTACCTTCCCTTCAGAAAACATTTACTACCTCCACGTTTGCTCCGAGAAGGTGTTTGAGTAATTTTTTCTGTATTGAAATCTAGAATTGAAAACTTGTCATTTTTCCCAGTTTACTTTCATAAGTTTTGTTGATTACTAATGATTGGAAATAAGTGATTGAAGATTATTTCTAAATATTTTCTTAATTTTAGTCAACTGGTTAACAATAGTTTCTTTCCAGTGGAATTTAAAAAGTGGTTCTTGGGGCGCCTGGGTGGTGCAGTCAGTGAAACAACTGACTCTTGGTTTCGGCTCAGGTCATGATCTCAGGTTCGTGAGATCCAGCCAAGCCCTGCATCTGGCTCCATGCTCAGCATGGAGTCTGCTTGAGATTCTCCTCTTCCCTCTGCCCCTCCCACTTGTGCTTGCTCTCCCTCTCTCTCTCTAAAATAAATTTAAAAAGTGGTCTTTCAGTGTTTTTAATGGTAGGAGTTATAGGTACAGTTATTAATCCAGTTATTTCTAGTTCAAACTTTAATCCAGGAAAGCACTTTTTACTTTATCCAAATTGTATATTTCTACAAGTATTCATTATATTTCTTTAGAAAAAAATTAATTCTTAAAGATAAGAAACTTTAAAATAAATATGTAGTATTACAAACTGAACCACTAATGATTCTACTATGTTTTAGAATATTGATTCCCAGACTTTAGTTGCCTCAGAATCACCTTGAGGGCTTGTTAAAACAGTATGTTGGCCCTACACCCAGAGTTCCTAATTCAGACGGTCTGGGGGTGGGGCTGAGAATTTACATTTCTAAAAAGTTCTTATTGTAATGCTGATGCTGCTGGTTTGGGGGGACCACATTTTGAGAACCACTATTATATAAAAACAGTTTCTCAGAAGTGTGTTCATACTGCCTTACAAAAACAAGCAATTTATAAAAGTCAAACATTCAAAATTATTAGAAGTCTTAATGATTCTTAGATTGGGAATCTGTTTTTTTAACTGACTATATGAAACTCACTTTAAGGTACTGAAACTTGGTCCTAAGAATAATATACTTCTTCCACTTTCAAAATAGAAGTTTGTCATATTTCCATAACAAAGTAGTTTTATATATCAAGTAGTTATATTACATTACATTATATAAGTATTACCTATAATACTTATATCTAATATTATAGTTATATATTATATATACTTATATAATAATTATATTATAAGTATTATATTTTCAAGTAGTTATATTAGCATTTTGATGATTTTAAGGTACCTAGAGTATGACTTTTAAAAAAATATGTTAAGTAACCAAAAAGAATGTGCTAATTGAGGAAAGCTTAAGACTAAAAGTAATTATATCAAACCAGTGGAATTGCTTGTTTCTCTCTAGGGCATCTGAAATAATTACCCAAATAAATCATTGTTAGTATGTATATGTAAGCCTAAGATTTCAAAAGAAAAAAAAAAGGAAAAGAAAAACTGGAAATTATAAACTTGGACTGTGAATCTTAGACAGCTAACCTGGTAGCAACATTTAAGTTCGATTTCATTAGGATTTAGGAAGGGCTGATACGAGTTCTCTAATCCATAAACTTATTACATGGCAGGGGGAAAGTAGAGATAATCTTGACTCATTTTTTAAAATAATTGCATCTGGCTAGTCAAAGGTGACATTAAATAACTTGGAGAAATAAATAGGTGTTAGTGAATGCCAATCCAGAATTTACTGAAAAACACACACAAAATTTTTTTTCTTACTATTCATCTTTCATGACATAACTCAATGAAGTCACATTACCCTAGATCAAATAACGCCAGACTGACTGTGTACTTCCTTCATCCATGTGCAGTTCCACCCACTCCACCTGCTTGACATGTTGTAAGAGTTCTGTTTTGTCAGGTGACTGCTGAAATAGTCTACACTACTCAGAATTATTCTTATACGGACTGACTGCTAATGGAGTGAATGATCAACTGTCATGTAAGTTGGTTTTTGGTGAAGTAATCGAGGGAATAAGTAGAAAGAAGAATGAAGCCAGTCAAAATTGCTATAATGAATTTGGCTTCATAACTCTTTCTTCCCACATATCCCCAAAAGGGTATACTTTGCATAGTGTTTGAAACAAAATTTCCCCGATTGCATTAGTCAGTCAAATGATTGTGTGTTTTAGAACAGCATTGTTAGGAATACAGCGTTGCCAGGCTCCCATATCTGTTTTCTCTCTGACAAAATCTTAATAGCAAGTTGATTCTTCTCTGGATGTGTCACTGATAACGTTTGTGTGATAACTGTTTGGGGTGTGGTGAGATTGTCTTTGTGAAACATTATTGTGTATACCTTGCTTCTATGACAGTATTTTAAAACATACTTCTCAGAAATGTTCTAGGTAGAGCTGCCTATGAAAATATAGTACCCACTTTAACCAAAATTTAAAAATATATATTGTTAAATCTGTAAGGTGAATAGCAATTCCAGAAGGAGTAGTAAATTTACTTGAACATGTTTTTGAAGTTGTATACATTATTCGTCCCTAATGATTATTACGGTGGTAATACTTTGTTAGTCATTACTTTTGTGTTAAAATACTTATTTTAAAATAACAGGTCTTTTAAAATAGTATGAACAGTAAAATAGTAAAAACAGGTCTTTTAAAATAGTTTCTATTTCAGACTTTTAAACTATTGAAAGGCTGATTTTTCTCTCAAATAAAGATCAATACAGTTGAGAGCTTAAATTTTACTGCAGTATTTCATTTAGACATTTTTTTTTCTAGGTAGTATTAGGAAGAGTATATAGTTGCTTCAAATATTCATCCCCCGACTCCAAAGTAGATACTCTTTATTTGTAGATTGCTTTTGTCCTACTTGGTTCTATGAGATAAAAGATGGTTATAATGATGTTTTTGCATTTTTTGCATTGCAAAAAATAAACTTAAAATAAGTTAAAATAAAATAAAGTTAGAATAAGAGCACAAAGGACAAATAAGCTTAGGAAAAATAAGAGGTTTGAGGTTGGTCCACAAAATTCATACCAATGAAGTGCTCTAGTAATGTGGTTGGAAATTCCATCAACAAACTTGAAGATGAAAACATGATTGCCCAAGGGCAGGGGTTTGTCCTTTTATCTTCCTGCACATCATTCATAAGCACTCCACACTGCCATTTATAAACACTCTCTTTACCTAAAGAGATTCTCAGAGGGGTGGGATGGGTTTGGGGAGAGTTAAGATATATCAGAAAGTAGAGAAGTTTGAAGGCACATCATTCTGGTGCATCTTTTAAGGAAGTTATTTCCACTGTAAGAGTCATTGATTTGGGGGATTCATATAATACATGAGATCAAATGGAAACAAATTGTTTAGAGAAAGTACCATTATTCCTAATATTTAAACCAGAGACTTCTCTTGTAGGCCCTTTTAGTACAGGACCATGTGGGCACTGTGAGTGCTCTTCACAACAACCTTGTTAGGACCAAGGGAGTGGATTGTGTGAGCATCAGCAGCAAAGGAGTCAGAAGAACAGTGTATGAGCTTGAGCCAACAGGCCGCAATGACTCAGTATCACTAACGCTATCTCAGGTTGGTCAGCGGCCTGGTAGCAGGACCCATGCTTATTGACCTCTTCGGAAAAAGGGTAAGCTTATTTCCCTTCGGATTCACAGTAATTCATGGCAGTACTAGGCCCTGTTTTAAAAATTTATAATTTTATTGCAGTTTTTAAAAAATTGGGTCAGGAAGTATATATCCCTAATATGGCCCCTATGTAGGAAGCACTCTTAAGATTTAAAGAGCTACTCAGGTGGGTTGGAGTATCAGAATTGCCTTTGGTTTTTGATAAGTGATGATGGCAAACACCGTTTCTTTAATGTGAAAAAAGAAGCTTGCAAATTCAACATTTAATTTAATCAGCAGAGAATTTTCTCACTCAGTTTTGTGTAAACCATTAATGCCTAGAAATTGCTTGTGGCTGTAAAGGTATAGAATTAGGCTAAATTGAAGCTTTCCAATTATTACAGATCTCCCTCTCCAGAAAAAGATCTATACGTCCTCTGATATGAATGGCAGGAAAACCTCTTGAAATTTTTCTCATCGGTTTAGGAAAGCGATAACAGGCAATCTTATTGGGTTTCGGCTTAGAAGATAAGTGGAAACAGCACTTCCTCTTCAAATGGACCAAAATAACCCTGCAAAATATTCATAAAGTGTTTTATCGATATCAGTCTTTTACCAAAATAAGAACTTGAAAGTGAAAATTGCAAAGCCACATAGTTCCATGGCTGTAAAAACATTCTAAGTATACCAAATTCTTAATTACTTACCAGTATTTTGTTTTATTAATTCCATTTCAATGTCCATTACCTGGTTATCACTCTGTCATGTCATCAGAGAGAGAAAAAATTACATACAGATATCATAGTATCCGTCATAGGCTCTCACCCAGAATACCCTTACATTTAGTCATCATGTCTCATTAGACTCCTCTTCCCTGTGACAGTTTCTCAGATTTCATTTTGAAGACCTTGACAGTTTTGAGGAGTGCTGGGCTGGTATTTTGTAGAATGTCCCTTAATTAAGATTTGTATGATGTTTTTCTCATGATTAGCCTGGGGTTATGGGTTTTGGGGAAGAAGACCATAGAGGTAAAGTACCGGCCCCATAACATCATATAAAAAATACATAGGATCAACATGACTTATCCCTATCGATATTAACTTTGATCACCGGGCTGAGGAAGGGTTTGTCAGGTTTCTCCAACATGAAGTTATTCTCTCCCCTCTTTTCGTGCTGTAATCTCTGGAAGGAAGTCAGTGTTCAGCCGTGCGTAAAGAGGAGGGAGTTATGCTCTAGCTCCTTGGAGGCAGGATATTTACATAAATTATTTAAAATTCTCCTACATGGGAAATTTGTATATTCCCTCCCCCCCATTTACTTATTTATTTAATCCTTATTTATAGTAGTATGAACTCATGGATATTTTATTTTATACTCTGGGTTATAATCTGATATTGATTTTGTTCAAATGATTCTAGCTTTGGCAGTTGCAAGCTTTTTATTGGCTCCTGTCTCTTTGACATACCCCCATCATTGTGCAGTTTTTTTTGAGCACTTCCTTACCTTCTGGTGCTACAGTACACCTTATTTGTACACCGCTCTTTTTTAAAAGCTAAAAAACATAGATAATTAGGCTGCTTCCATCTTCTATGAAGGAAAAGATACTGTCCCGTTTTTGATTATCGAGAACAATAAAAAAAGAGAGGTTAGTATTTTTTCTACTTTTTCTCCATTTTTCAATATCAAGTAATATTTGGTTCTGCCACTTAGTGTAGCAGTTTTGCCCAGTCACCTTTGACTTTTCTTCAGGGGTTAGTCTTGTTTATGGGTTGCCTGTTCTGGAGGATCAGCGTGTATTTTGGATTTTTTTTTCCTTTTTTTTTCCTTAGCAGTGGAGTAGGAAAGGTACAGCTCAAAGGAGAAATTGAAATAATCAGTGTAAATTTGTTCAGAGCAGCTCTCCTATTATTAGGTCTCAAGTAATCAAAAAAACAAAACAAAACAAAACAAAACTGGCTGTTACCCAACTGATAAACACTAGTTACCTCCAAAGGGAGAGGTTATATAGAACATTGGCTTTCTATATTATGTATTTGTATAGAGTTAGAATTTTTTAAAAGCTAACTTACATTTCTTTTATAATGTGGAAAATAATAAAGGTTTATTTTTAGTCAGTGGAAATGCAAAGAAAAAAACTTACCCTTTCTGTGGTTTGAAATGCTTTGGAACTTAAGGACTTTTCCCCCACTCTGGGGATGGGGGTGGACCTTGAGTACCTGATGTACTCAAAACTTTGGGTTATTTTGCATTAATATTGTTTACCTGTGCTAGTGAAATTGGCACATCTGTCCAGTGGTTTTATGTAACTGCAAGGGCTGCTTTAGCATTTGAAGATTATTTGGGACTCTCTTGTTTCGTGTGTAAGACTTCTCTTTAACCAAGTTATACATATACTGTACGTAGAGACCACTTTTATGATGTCTTACAAAAAGACATACAGTTGTTTCGGTATGTGGCTATAGAAGGAATAGGTGAGAATCTATCCCACTGTTTCTTTGTTCTGCTGCTTTTCCTGCTATCCTGAGACTTGATTTCTTTCTTTCTTTCTTTATATCCACTGGGTTCTCTGTTTTGTGCATGCTGACCCTTATACCCCGAGATTACTTATCTGGTTTTTTTCTCTCCTTTAAGCCACCAGCTTCGATCCTGCCAACTCAAGGAAACCCTTTCTGCATTTTCTGTGGGATATGCATGGTCTCAAAATGAGAGTGTCACTGCAGCCAGTGATCTGTATGTTTTCTAGCTCTAATAGGGAACAGCTCCACTCTCTTTATTGCCTTACTGCCACACTCCACCCCTGCCACCCACCAAGAACTCCTAAGCATTTAAACTCTCAATCTGGCTATCCCATTTGGAAATTAGGATATTCTAAGTTTCGATAGCAGAAAGAATAAATAAAACTTTGATAGAGTTTTATTTACATTTCTTTGTGCTACTTTAGAAGCCATAAAATATGTCCTTTTGTCCTCTCCATGTGTTCTTATTTTTATTTCAGTACAACATAAAACAACCAAACATTTGTTTTATATAACTCAAAACGAAAAAGGTTTTGTTTTACTATAATATTTTGTTGGATGGAGTTTAAATACAGCATAATCACTTTCTAATAAAATCTTCTACGGATCAACAAAAATAAGTTTATCTGTGCTCAGATTCAGTTAATAAATATTGACTATTACATGGTTCTGGAAATGGCCATATGGCTTGCGCTTGAGAAAACTCACAACCTAGAAGTGATAAAGACATATACAAATGGGGGAGGGACAGGCATATTAACACCATAAGTGAGATGTAGATAGATAAGGGAAAGACTTCATGAATAGATGGCATTTGAGATAACTTCATCAGGCAGAGTTAGTAGTGAGGATATTCTAAGCAGAGGCAGTGGTTTGAGTCATGAGTGTTTAGAGGCAGAAAATAACAGGCATATTTGAAGAATAGTGAGTAGACCATTAGTAGCTGGAGCATAGCTTACTTGTTTTCGGTAGTAGTGAGACACGAGGTCAATAAGGTGGTTGTGGACCTCGTTTGGAGGACCTTAAATATCATATTGTGAAAGGTTGGAGTTTTCTTTCCATCATTCAGCAGCTAGCTTGAGGATTCAGTGGTAAATAAAAATAGGCATGATCATTGTCCCCATGGAGTTTATAGCCTGATGTTATAATAATCCTAGGAATACATGTAAAATTGCAGTTGTGATAAATGGTACCAACCAACAACCAACCAACCAAACAAACAAAAAGTACGTGGTGCTGTGAAGACATTTAAGGAAAAAAACTTGAGCTAGACAAGGAGATCAGGAAAGGTTTTCTTGAAGACATGGCAAATGAGTTGAGATCAGAGGGATGAATAGGAGTTAACTAGGTAAAAAAAGATAACAAAGAAGGATGGAGAGAGTATTTGGGGTAGAGAGAATAGCATGTGCAAAGGCCCTTAGTGGGGGCTGGGTAACAGGAAAATGGCAAGTATGAGAGACTGACAGGTCAGAATGGTAGGAGCGGAAAGGGTCCAGACCTTATAGACTTTAAGAACTTGGGTATTTATCCTAAGAGTGATAGAAAGCAGGGAATTGACGTAATCCAGTTTTCATTTTAAAAGTATAATTCTGGCTGTAATGTAGAAGGTGAATCAGTGACTTCCAGTCAAGGTGGTTGCGTAAATTCATACTTCGATGTACCACGTCTGAACCAAATATGTATCATGATAGATGAACTATAGAAACTGCAAACCAAAAAGATATTGCCAAGCTCATAAACAAAACAAAGCATAAATGAACTCTTGAGTAGAGCTGAAACCACAGGTCTTCTTAGCTCTGAGTCCTAGAATAGGTATGGAGGCAGGAATTTCAACTCCTTTGGGGTAGTAAAGACTATAAGTGTGCCAGGTGAGATGGGGCAAAGTAAGATTTACTGTTTAAAGCTGGAGCAAGGATGAGGCTTCTCAAAATGGCAAAGGAATCTGAGGTAAGGAGGGAAAAAAAAAAACCTTTTAACTACCATTTGAAGTTAATGGCCTGTAACAAGTTGCAAGCCCCAGGAATGAAGACAGAAGAAATAGTCTCACACACACCAGTGACAGGATCTGTGATATTCCTATCATCTCAGGAACTAGGAAGACTAGTAACCCCAAAACCTTTAGGCAGGGATAGGATCAGCATAATGGAAGTTAAGAACAGAGAGAATGTAGAAGGGAGAAAGAATGAACAAAAACTCTTAACTTAAAATGAAAATGAATCTACAAACTGAAAGTCCAAATTGTGAAGAAATTTAATGCTAAGAAGGAAAACCAACAAAACAAAATATACATTCACAGATCAAATTAATTCCCTGAAGGTTCAAATATTTTAAAGTATGTTTAGGGACACCTGGGTGGCTCAGTTAGTTAAGCTCTTGATTTTGGCTCAGGTCATGATCTCAGGGTCATAAGATCGAGCCCTGGGCTCTGTACTGAGTGTGGAGACTGCTTAAGGTTCTCTCTCCCTCTCCCTTTCCCCCCACCCCAGGCTCTTGTTCTCTTGAGCTCCCTGTCTCTCTCAAAAAATAAAAATAAAGCATGTTTTATATGCTCAGATTCATTTGAATATATTCCATTTAAGGCAAGCAAGAAAATATGAAACAAAAACAGGCAGAAATGAAACAAGAACCAGATGGATGTATAAAAGAATCAGAACCCTTGAATGAAAAGTAATCATTGAAATAATTCAATAGACATGATAACCTCTAGACTGGCCACAAAAAAGAGTTATTAATTGGAAGTTGGTACTGAGAAACTCACTCAGAATGAAGCACAGAAAGAAAGAGAGAGGCTAGTTAGAAATGGATGAATCTTCAAATATTTAGGAAATAAAACTGAGAGAATTTGATAATGAACTGGATGGGGGGGTTGTGAATTGGAGAAAGCGATCAATGACGACACCAGGGTATGGATTTGGTTACCTGGTTGGAAGGTGATGCCCTTTACTGAGAGTTTGGAAGAAGTTTGGAGGGAAGATCCTGAGTCTGGCTTTAGATGTGTTGAATTTGGTGCCTCTGAGATACCAAAGGGAGATACCTAGTAGATAGTTGGGCATATGGCCCTAGAGTTCAAAAGAGGGGTCTGGGCAGGAGATAGAAGTTTTTAATTCACATGCCTGTAGGTAATAATTGAAATCATATGGAAGGAGAAAGAAATTCTAAGGCCAAGCTTTAAGGCACTTTAATACATAACTCTGTGTAGAAGAGGATAAGCTGGCCAGAGGATGTGGAACAGGCCTGCAGAGATTGGAGATAAACTAGAAAAGTATGTTATGGAATCCAAGGGAAGAGAACGGTTCAAGAGGCAGGCAGAGATTAGTATTGTCAAATGTTACACAACTGTCATGGGGAATGAGGATCAGGAAGTGTCATTGAATATAGTGATAAGGAGATGATTGGTTGACTGTAGAGTGAGCTTTGGAAGTGGAGGGAAGTGACAAGGAGCCAAATGGAGTAGCTTGAGGCTTGTATAGGAAAAACACACCTGTGTGTCTCTCCTTTATCACTCACACAGAACGTTCTGCACTTTAATTAACGCCTGACACCAGATGTGTGGGTTTTTCACACATCAAGCAATTATCTGTGGTATGAGCTGGTTGTCCTACAATTGAATTAAATTTTTTGACGCTAACTGGAGTTAGTGAAGACTCCATAGGTTAAGGGCTCAGTCCCACAAGACTTCACATCCCCCTCACACCAGTTGCAAGTCCCAGGTTGTCACCTGTACATCCGACTGGTCAGCTACAAATTGGAGGTTCCCATGACCCCTCCTTGAGTTTCATCGTTTGCTAGAATAGCTCTCAGAACTCAGGGAAACACTTACTTATGAGTACTGACTTATTATACAATAAAGGATAGGGTAAAGAATACAGATGAATAGCCAGATGAAGAGGTATATACAGCAAGGTCTAGAAAGGTCCCTAGGACAGGAGCTTCCATACAGAAGGAGTTGGGGTGTGCCACCCTCCCAGCATGTAGATGTATTGAGCAACTTAGAAGCTCTCCAAATCTCACACTTTAGGATTTGTATGGAGGCTTCATCATGTAAGCATGATCATTAACTCAATTCCCAGCCCCTCTTCCTTTCCTGGAGGATAGGGGGCCGGGGCTGAAAGTTGCAAACTTCTGATCATGGCTTGGTCTTTCTGGTGACCAGCCCCCATGCTGAAGCCATCCAGGAGCCCACCAAGAGTCACCTCATTAAAACAATAGACACTCCTGTTACCCAGGGAATGCCAAGGGTTTTAGGAGCTCTGTGCCAGGAGCCAGGGGCAGAGACCAATATGTATTCTTTCCATTATTTCACAAGGAATAAAGGAAATTGAGACAGGAAGCAGAGAGGGTAGAAATAGGGCAGTATCTGAAGGGGGGTAGTGAGTGGACAAGTGAGAGAAGATCCAGATAGGGGTTGAAGCTGACTATATGTAAGGGAAAAGGAGTGAATGACAGTGTATTCAAGAACGTGGAAAATGACAGGATCCAAACCATAGAGGGAGGAATAAGCCAAAACAGCAAGTGTGGAGGGAAAGAGATACAGATATTTTCTAAGAGAGAATATACTGTTTGATTACGAACTTTTTTCACAGATCATTTTGAAGGGCCTATTCTTCAAAATACACTTGAGGAAATCTTGCCTTCAAACATAACTGTCTTCCAAACTTTCAAAGTCATCAAGTACTATTCACTTGTTATATGAGAAGCTATAACAGATATTCAAAATTAATGTTTTTAATGCTTTTTAATCCTGGATTCCTTTTAGAATAAGGTAAAAGTAATTTTATATAATAAAACTTCCTTTACACTTTCTTAACAGTCTGTAAGAGCAAAGAAATTGTATATTAACGTAGATTTAAGCCTTATTTAATTTTGCTTGATCTCGCCACTAATAACATCTAGATTTTAGTATAAGGTGTTCTTTTGTTAGAATTGATCATTTTGTTACTGTGTTGAGGCAAAAAAAAAAGTCTGAAAATCAAGCAAGAACATCCTAAGGTTTTTTATTGAATTAGTTAATTAAATTCTGAACTACTAAATATGTACACCTTATCTAGTTGTTTTGAGCTTTGTATTTCACAATGGTATCTGTTATCTCCTTTAATCTGCAACCACAAAAAACTTCCTGCAAAGAAAGAGCTTATATTTTTAAGTAATACTCTGTTTACTTACCTTTTTCCTTTTAAATTTTTTTCTTCCACTTTAACATTTGTCAAAGGTGATACTCATGTCACATGGTCGTGTTACTGGAAAGTCATGTTGGGAGAAGATTTGTGAAAGAAATGAGAAAATGAAGAATTTCACATATGCCAGGAACTGTTCTGAGTCCTTTACATGCATTATCTCATTTAGTCCTCACAACAGTCTTATAAGGTATTATTTTCATTTTAGAGTTGTAGAAATGAAGGGTTAGAGAAGTCAAGAAACTTGCCCATGAAAAATTTACAGCTGGTAAATGTCAGAATTGAGATTCCAACATAGGCTCTCTGATATCAGAGGCTTAGCTTAGTGACACTGTATTATATTCTCTCTCTGTGGGTCTTGCCAGCTTTCCATACATCTGCTCTATTAGCAGAGAAAAGCAGCTTCAGCAATGAAAGGAAAGCCATCAATGGTATTCATTTGTTTTAATTAGGTATTGATATGATCTTGAAACAGAAAATATTCACAGTTTCCCAAACAGTTGAGGCTTGTAATATCGCCATAGTTTTGTACCTTTGTACATGAAGCTTCTTTAGTCTGGCTAATTTCTTCTTGCCTTCAGGGCTCAGCTTGGGACTCCTCATTAGGAAGTCTCCCCTAACTGCCTTCCCCACATTCCCTGCCTTCTCCCAGAGGTCCTCTTGCGTCTAGGCACTTGGCCCCTTACGTGTCTCTGAGCACCTTGCTCTCATCTCTGGCCATAGCACCAGTCACACAGTTGCAATTATCTAAGCTCCTTGATAAGCAGGGACTGTTCTTTTTAGAAATTTCAACATCCAGCAGTGTCTGGCATGTGGTAGGTATATGAAAAAGGTTGAGTGAATGTTTGACCCAAAGCGTATTTTTAGACTTGTGGAATGTTTGGTGGCTG
Source organism: Ailuropoda melanoleuca (assembly GCF_002007445.2). Lineage (NCBI taxonomy): Eukaryota > Metazoa > Chordata > Mammalia > Carnivora > Ursidae > Ailuropoda > Ailuropoda melanoleuca. The sequence continues at coordinate 12,866,929 of NC_048237.1, forward strand.
TGATAGTGGTGCCTAGGGCAGACAATGTCCCTTTTGTTTAGTTCTCCGGTCTTTCTGGTGAATAAGGAGTGTTTTTCATATGCCTGAAGCCTTCAGGTCATCAGAGGGCAGAGGAGTGAGGCGATACTGATAATGAATTCCCTGAGTAGCGCGGAGGACTGTGGTGTTACGCTGCCTTCCCTCCCCAGTGAGAAGGAGGCCAAGCTGTAGAGTTAGGAGGAATGTATTGGCAGTCACGTGAAACCTCAGAGTCTATCAGTAGCTTACTGTTTACTGGTTAGGACCTCTGACTTAAGTATTGGCCAGGTCTACACTGTTCAGGCTGTTTTATACAACTTTATATTCCCACCAACCATCATCAGGTTTAAACTTTGTAAGTCAAAGTGATGGATCGTTCCTAAGTTGTTCACCCCTAACCTGAAACCAATGTCTTATTCTCCATCACGAGTTTATAGACTAACAACATTATCATATATCAGATGGCAGGAAAACTGCACGCCATCCCCATCACCAGTGCTTTTTGACTCCATGACTGTATGTAAGACATTGAGCTGCTCTAGGCCTCATTCATCTCCTTTCTAAAGTGAAAGCCCTAAGTTTTTATGTTCATGAGACCATAAAACTAACTTGGATTGTCTCTCAAAGTCCGTTCCATTTCTATTTTGGGTTGCATAATTTATATTATTTATTTAGCAGTGTTCCAGTGCTGCCCACTGAAAAAGTTGATTAGAAGTTTTCTTTTTTTTTTTTTTAAAGATTTTATTTATTTATTCAACAGAGATAGAGACAGCCAGCGAGAGAGGGAACACAAGCAGGGGGAGTGGGAGAGGAAGAAGCAGGCTCATAGCGGAGGAGCCTGATGTGGGACTCGATCCCATAATGCCGGGATCACGCCCTGAGCTGAAGGCGGACGCTTAACCGCTGTGCCACCCAGGCGCCCCGATTAGAAGTTTTCTTGTCTGTAACAATTATACGTTTGCCATTTGTCATTCAGCAGTGTTGAAATTCCAACACATGAATTTATTGCATTCAGTGTGTTGATTTTTAACTTCTAAAGTTTCCTGATGGTTGATTATTATCACACGGAGCCTTCTCTTTTTGAGTTTCTCTTCTCAAGGTGGTGGTGTTTCTTTTATTTATTTTTTTTCTTTAAGGGTAACAGCCTAATACTGCTGGATAAATGAATACTGTCAAGCCGTTTACCTACTGACACCAGAGCCTTCTGGGCATGTGCATGCATTTATATCAGCACATGTAATAAGTGCTGGAGTGTTTTTGCTGAGGCCCTTTAACTCTCTACTCTCAAAAGAAAGTTTTTGAGTGTAAAATAAAAGACCTATGATTCTTTATTAAAAGCCTTACTTCCTGAAGACAGAAATCAGATAGCAAAAATCAAGAACTGCAGTAGTCAGAAAAAAGTATCTTCTTCAGTATTTCTATGAATACATTAATTGTTCATTGTCCTATTGTCCACCAACAAAGAAACTGCAAAGTATACATTTTAACAGCAGGGGTATCTGGAGCAGGCCTCCTAACCTCCAGTTTAACCCTTATGCTATTCCATGTTGATACAACCTTCCTGTTCCCCCCTTTTTTTTCTTCAATGTTTTATTATAAAGCATTTTTAAAATACATGAAAGTTTAAAGGATTTACAATGAACATCTGTACACCCATCTCCCTGATTCACCATTAACATTTTACTGTACTTGTTTTATTGGCTGTTTTTCTACCTATTCATTAGTTCATGTAGATTTTTTAATGTATTTCAAAGTGGATTGTAGATATCTATACCTATTCTCTTTTGATCAGTGTTTCTATTTCTGCCAAAGCTGGTGGACTCAACGCACAGGCATGACCACTTCTGACTGGCTCATGTAGTTCTTAACCCATATCACCAGCCTTAATAGTACGGTGCTGTCAGCCTATCCAGAGTGGTCTTCACAGAATAGACTAGTGACATTGTAGAGTAACATTCTAGATCAGCACTGTCTGATAGAAACATAATGTTAGATTAAATCTTCTAGTAGCCACATAAAAAAAATTAAAAGAAACAAGGGAAATAACTTCAAATCTTATTTAACCCAGCATGTCCAAAATGTTATCATCTCAACATGTAATAGATGTTTTTTGAATTATTGGTGAAGTAGTTTATATTCTATGTAAATAGTAATTTTCATAGAAATCCAGTACATCTCAATTCTAATTAGTTATATTTCAGGTACTCAATAGTAATATGTAGCTAATGGCTACCATATCAGACTGGGTAGTTCTAGACTTTCAAACTTCAGGAGTACATTTCTTCTCATAAATGTCTGATGCCTGAGTATAATGACTTAGCGGTCAATTGCCTAATGAATGCAGAAGAAGCAGTGGTATTTAGGGACGCCTGGGCTGCTCAGTCAGTTAATTAAGCGTCTGCCTTGGGCTCAGTCAGGATCCCAGGGTCCTGGGATCAAGCCCCACGTCGGGCTCCCTGCTCAATGGGAGTCTGCTTCTCCCTCTCCTCCCTCCCCTGGCTCTTGCTGTCTCTCACTTTCTCAAATCAATGAATAAACTCTTAAAAAAAAAAAAAAAGAAGTAGTGGTATTTTTCATAGTAAACCCTTATTATACCTTTTTATGTTGAGGTCATTTTTATTCTTAGTTCCCTCATTAGAACTTTTTAGTCTCCCCATTACCCCCTTACTGATTTCTCTTGGTTTCTTGGCATCAATACTTAGAGTTGAATTATATTCCCTATGACAATATTTAGTATATTTTATTACTTTCTGCCACCCTTCCTCTAGTTTCATGCTATACCAGTTTATCTTTTCCCATTTTTGCTAGAGCAATCTTTCTAAAACAGATAAGATCTTTACATTTCCATTATAAAAGTAAAGAATACATGCTAGAAGTAAAATATTCACCAGCATAGAATTATAAAAATTAAAAATTAATTAATAGTGAAATTGTTCTGTATCCTGATTATGGTATTGATTAAAACTCATAGAACTTCATATGTGCGTGCGTGCATGCGTCCACAACACACACACAAACACACACACTCAAACTCACAAATGGAAAAAAAGAAGTTGATAGGTGTTAGGGAGTTTTAACCAGAAGAAGAGCTTTTGGCTGAATAACTAGAACAATGTTTCTATTTGTAAAGTATAAATTGAATTTCCTTTAATTATTTCTCAGAAGACATCTATATTCTCTCATTTTTCACTAACAAAATATTTAATTTTGGATAATGAAGATGCTTCATCTCATTCTCTGCTTTCAATTGGTGTTTTTCATCCAGAAAATGAGTGAGGAAAAGTCAAAAGTTATATAAAACTTATCTGATTCCAGATATATCTGTGGTTTTTATTTTTAACACTTAGCTCTTAGTTCTAAGTCTCAACTAGACGATGGAGAAGACTTCGACTGGGAAGCCAGCAGAAGGGGCAAGAGTAGCTAGTATTCTGACAGTGGCAGAATTTCACGAGAGGCTCATGTTGATAAGTGTCAATTATCTTGCAAATCAACACATGTGACTAGCTAGAAATAGCTGAAACATTGCTTATTTTAGATACTGGATAAATAAACTAATTTAAATATCTGGGATACTAAGATGTGCCCACTAAACTTCTGAAAAAGAAAAAAAAAAAGAGCACAGCAGTTCACCTCCTCCAGTTTTCTTCAATAGAGCAAGTAAGTCACTATAGGCTGCATGCCCAGTCATATTGCATTATAATGGACAATCATCTCTATAGGACTGGCTCGGTTGCCACAGTGGAACTGATGAACAATTTTTAGTGGGTGTTCAACACTGTAAAGATTTAAAATTAACCTTAAAGTTAGGTTTTCCTTAGGTGCCCATTTTATTGTCTTCACATTTCACAATCACTTGTTCATTTATTTGTTTTTGTTTGTTTGCTAACAATTTCCCACTTCCCAAGAATCTACATTCCATGAGCACAGGGACCTTGCCTTTTTTATTCACTGCTATATTCCTAGCACCTAAAACTATGCCTTGCAGGCAGTAGGTGCTCAGTGAATATTTGTCAAAAGACTTAATGGGGGCGCCTGGGTGACTCAGCTGGTTAAGCGTCCGCTTTCAGCTCAGGTCATGATCTCAGGGTCCTGGGATGGAGCCTCACATTGGGCTCCCGGCTCAGCAGGGAGTCTTCTTATCCCTCTCACTCTGCCTTCCGCTCTGCCTACTTGTGCTCTCTCTCTTTCTCTGTCGAATAGATAAATAAAAATCTTAAAAAAAAAAACCCACACAAAAACAAAACAAAGAATTAATGATGCTTACCTTTACAGATTAATCAATAGACAAATAACTGTCAGCCTAGAATAAGTATCATATCCCCAGTGCAAGTGCTTCAGCATACTTTAAAGGCTATTAAAATGCTGCTGATGACAAAAGCCATACATTATTCTTTTATTCATCACTTGTCAAAATGTCCATTTGTTTTTTATTGTCAGTCATCCTTCAGATAAGAGGAAAGCTCAAGGTATTCTTTCAAAGACTACTATCTGTCAGGGAAATAGATGTACCACTCAGATCTACATGTAGGAGAATGATAAAAGCTAAAATGGCAGTCCCTATATTATTTATATTTTTGGAAAAGAGGTATATACTGTTTCTTTCCCTTTATGACTAGCCATTCATAAAGCAGCCTAAGCAGTGAAATTGTAAGACTTTACTCCAGATTACATTAGGTCAATTATATGATAGCAGATTTTTTCAGAAGCCTCAAACTAATATCTAGTCTATCTCATTAAGATTTTGTTTTTTAGGACTTAATGGAATGATTTTACTCTCTCATCTACTGTTAATTCTTTTCAGAAGGATGTATTATTAGTAGACAAATGCAGACGTTATGAGGTTTTGTAAATTCTTATTCTGATTTGTCTCAAGCAACAGGCAAGAATGGACACGTCTTTCTAAAATAACGGCTGGGTACCTAGAGTTCTGCTTTTTGAGTATAGGGCTTCGTACTTACCAGAGATTGGAAGAGTAGTATTCTTTTTTTTTTAATCCTTAAAAATGTGTTTAGTAAAGAAGGCAAAGATCAGAAAAAATAAGTTCTGGTTAGGATCTGCTATGGGGCTCGATTCCCAGCTCTGCTGCTACCTCCCTTTATGATTTTGGGTGGTCTTTTCTTTTTGAACCCCAAATTCCTATTTGTAAAATCAGGAGACCAGGTTTAATAATCCAAGAGAATTTCAGCTCTAAAAATTTACCAATCCCAGCTAGCTCCCTATGAAAAACAATACATTTCTTCCAAAAGAGGGTGCTGTGGTATTTCTGAGTGCTTTCGCATTTCCTTGAAAGGAACTGAACAGAGTTAGAATCTCAGCTTACTTTTGTCTTCAGACTCCCAACCTTTGAGAAATAGCATCTAATTCCTTAAGTTTATATAGATGAGGTAATATAAACCAATTCTCGATGTTATTAATACTTCTAAAAGTTTTTCTTTAGTGTTGATTTTAGAAAATCTGGCAAGTAATGTTTCAAAAAAATTTTTTAATATACATAATCTCACCACTCAGTATTAACATTTTCGTATATTTCTATCCTTTTTTTTTTTTTTTTGGTCTCATTCAATTTTTTCCTGATTTGTGTGTGTGTGTTTGTGTGTGTGTGTATCTTTATCTTTGATCTATTTCAGTTGTTTTTTGTTTATGGCATAAGGTATGACTTAACTTAATTCATGAGCATGTGAATATCCAATTGTCTGGTACAATTTGTTGAAAAGACTATTCTTTCTCCATTTGAATTGTCTTGGCACCCTTATTAAATAAATCACTTGACCGTCAATGTGAAAATTTATTTCTGGACTCTCAATTCTATTCCATTGATCTCTAGGTTTATCCTTGTGTCAGTACCACACAGTCTTGATTATTGTGCTTGTTGTAAGTTTTGAAATTGGAAAAAGTGGGTCCTCCAATTTGGTCTTTCCAAAATGGTTTGGATCTGCTACTTATTATCTGTGTGTAACCCGACTCCATCATACACTGGGCTGTTTAATGAAATGGTTTTGTGATTAGCAAATAAAACTTGTATTGGAAATAGAAAAATATTTCTTTTTATTTAAAGTATTTGGTCTTCTGAGATCAATTTAGAAGTGTAAAAATACACCGGTGACATACAGATTTATTCCTTTGTCTTAGTTGTACTTAGTTGTCTTAGTTGTACTATTCCCCTTTTTAATTAACAGTCCAAAAAGTGTGAAATTGGAATGTCATTCTTTGTGGGTATTCACATTTCTCTAAAAGCTTATGAAGTACTCACAGATTTTTTGAGCCCATTTTATAAATTAATAGCAAGTTATGGGTAGAGTGAGATGGGCCTATAGAGACAAAGGGACATATAGCATTTACGAAAGCTGGTGGCCTACATGTGACATTGTTTAGACACCGAGTACTTGAAAAGCGTTCAGTAGCCACTCAGAAGAGTGGCTTTGCCCCTTACTTGCGTAATTTGGATTAGCTACCATTCCCTAAGTGACCATGCGTGACGTTTGGATGGAGTCCACATCTCATGGCATTCTACATGTTAGACATAGCTTCGTGCATCTGTTAGAGATAGGTTGGTATTGTGAACTTTTCAACATCCCCAGTTAATTTATTGGTAATTTCTGTATGCCAACTTGATTATATCAAAATACATATCCTCTTTTTCATTGCCTGAAGAGTAGAGGTGTCAGTTTCTGAAAACAGTTTCTGGAAACATTGCAGAAAACCTTTCCTAAGAGGCAGCTTTCCGCATGAACTCTGTTTTTCTGTTGTTGTTGTTTGTCGTTGTTGTTCTTCAGATTCTGTGATTTAGAAGTTCTCACAAATCTACTTGTGAGATTTAGATTTAGATTTGTGATTTCACAAATCTAAATTCCCCACCTCCATACTCATGCTGTTTTCTCTGTGTCTCCTGGCCTCTCTCCTTCTGTCTCTTATGAAGTCATCGGATTTAGAATTCAGCTGGGTAATCCAGGATGACCTCATCTTTGGAGATCCTTAACTTCATTACATCTTAAAAGACCCTTTTCTCAAACAAGTTCACATTCACGGGTTCCAGACATTGGGACATGGATGTATCTTTTTGAGGTTCATTATTCCGTATCACACCCCAGTCTCCCTCCACTTCCTGCCAGGTTCACTTTGCAACACCTTGATAAGGAGCTGCAGGATTCATGGTCATGGCACATTCATCAGTTCTCATCTCTACACATCTTGTTTATGAACAGTTCTAAAGGTTAAAAAGTCTTTCTGTTAAGCCAAAAACCTGTTCTGGGATAATATTTGACAGTGGGTTCTAGATCTCCTCCAAAGCCATATGGGATAAGTAAAACTTGTCCCATATTTTTCAGGCTGAAGGAGAGTAACACATGTACCGCTTCTCCATCATTCTGATACAGTCTTCTAGGGTATGAGATCCTTTCCAGCATACGTACTACTGCCACCACCCTCAAAAAAAAAAAAAGATGAATGAATATTTAATAAACATTATGAGCTATTTGTGACGGAAATGTAATGAACTTCCTCCAGGAGGGTGGGGAATGGACAAAAGATTGAGAAACAACAATCTCAACCTTCTTCCTCATGGCAGCCATTCAGATAGATGAGGACAACTATGTATATGTCCCTGAGTCGTCTTTTCTGGAATCAGCACTTTTAATTTCATTTACTCCCCTATGATATGCTTCCATGCATTCATTGAGAAAATATTTATTGAGGGCCTAATATGTGTTGGGCACCCTGTTAAGTATTAGAGTGATGCAAGGATGAATGTCGAAGAATCTGTGTCACCTAAGACGGTAGCTTGGGGGAGGATGTAAACAAATAAATTGCAAAACACTATGGTAATTAAGTATTTGGTAAGCTTAAGTATAGGTTGCTAAGGGAACACAGAGGAATACCTAAATCAGGAGTGATGAAGTGATATCTAAACTGAGACCTGACGATAGAGAAGAGAGGAGGGAGGCAGGGCAGATTTGTGTTCCAGGCAGAAGGAGCATCCACACTCACTTCCTGTTTTAGAGAAGTGTTTCCCATAGAGGAAATCAAAGATGGCTCCACACAGTCCCTTTTGTTGCTCCCTGGTGCCAAGGGACAGGCCTGAGGCTGGGTTAAGAATGAGGCACTCACCTCAGCGGCAACATTTAAGGGGATGCCAAAAAATTCAGTAATTAATAAGGATAAATATTTTAATGCAATATTTAAAAAATCACAATTAATATAAAAAATCCATGATGGGGGTGCCTGGCTGGCTCAGTCAGAAGAGCATGAAACTCTTGGTCTCAGGGTTGTGAGTTCAAGCCCCACATTGGGTGTAGAGATTACTTAAATAAATAAACTTTAAAAGAAATTCATGATGAACAATATACTAAAATTTTAAAGAAAAATAGGATCACTGTTACAGATTTTCCCTTTTGTCTCAGGCATCAGTATGGCTTGGCATGGCTCTATTTTTGAACCTGTCTTTCTTTGAATTTTGATATTTTGTTCATCATGGATTTTTGTGCATTAATTTTGATTTTGTAAAATACTGTATTAAAATACTGTTTATCTTGTTTACTGGGTTTTTTGGTGCCCCTTTAAATTTTGTGCCCAACGTAAGTGTCTTAGTCACCTCATTCTGGTCCCAACCCTATAACTAAAACAGGCACACAAGATCCATGCTTAGCCAGGTGGACGGTCCCTCCTGGGACTTTGACCCTAGAGGACGAAAAGACACAGAAGTGGTTAGAGACATTTCACAACAACAGCAGTGGAAGTCAGAATCCTACCCTTTTGTGATTGTGGTGTGTCTGTCTGCACGTGCATACAAGCATGCTCACCTGAGGGTCCAGTGGCAGGCCCCAGAGGCAGTGTCCAGTTAACCACTCCTGTGCCATGACCTTGGTCATGTTATTATTCTGGCCTCCCTGGGTCTTGCTCCTTTTCTGAGCTGATGTTCTGGTATTTGAGATTCATATTTCCTTCCTTTTTGAAAATCAGTTATGTTTGTTTATCTCCAGACTTCTATTCTTCCTTCTCTAGAGATAATCAGTAATGGTTGCATGATTATATATGTAAGTTTCCTTGGTATCTTAAGATGAAATTCATCCAGGCCTAGAAAAATGAACTCATTTGGAGTAATTATTTCTTTCAGTCACTTCCCTTGTCTTGTACTTCTTTTCCCATTCAGTCTTTTGTCCAGCAACTCCACACTTGGATATAACTTTGAGCATTTGTTTTTTTTGTTTTGTTTTGTTTTCTATAACTTACAAATTATAATAGGCACTGGACCTGAATATATGAACAGCAGAGATTAAAGGATGCCAGACTCAGGGGATCTCCCCAAAGACAAGCACCAGAGGCATCCATGGAGGGAAACAAATGATGTTCACCAAGAAACAGCTGGAATATTTAGACATTATTCAGTATTCATTAGGCCCAAACTCCAGTCTTTGGAAAGATTGGCCTTAAAAATGGGCATATATCTAACGGTACTACAGATCTGGGAGAACTTCCCAGCAGAACTCAGAAACAAAGAGCATACTCAGTAAAAGCAACAAAAAATTCAAAATAACAATTACCTGAGGGAGAAGTCACAAGAAATATGAGAAGTATGGGCACACCCCCCAGATCCACTGATGAAGCTAGCCCGGTCTCCCTAATTTCTGTAGATCATCTGCCACCCTCAGTCCAAGCTAGCACATCCCCATTTTAAGGTCCCCACAGACCGCTCTGTTGGCCATAAAATAGCTTATTTTGAATACTGCCAGGTCCCTAACAGGTACTGTCTTTCCCCATTTTAGACTCTCAAGTTCTTTTCCCAGGCTGAAGTTATAATTTTTTGGTCTCCTCACTCCTAGGTAGAATGTTACCAGCAGTTCTGACCTGCAAGAGAAGGGGGAGGAAGCAAAAAGGTTGTGTGGATAGGAAAAGAAATACTTACCTCCTTCTGGGCATTAACTTTCCTGATATTATTGTGGTGAGTTTGCACCACTTTTTGTATTCATCCTTTCATAAATCCATCTCTACCTATTTCTTTTTCTTTAGTTGCTTCTCTCCTTTTTTCCTCATTGGAGTCAATAATATTACAATTTTGATTTTAAAGCCTTACCTTTCACTTGTCTTAAGTTACGCTCCCTTTTAGAGTATCTAGCTTGGCATTACCCCATCCTATGTCTGAACACTTTGAAATTTACTCTCTTAGGGTCTAGGGTGCTCCCATGCAAAAGGTTTCCTTCCTTTGCTCACAAGAGTCCAAACTAGTGAGGGCTGTCACTTCTTTTAAAGCTCTTGTCACTCCTATATCATCTGCAGTTTCCCCCTCCTTGGTCTTTATAGTCCTGAATAGCAGTTCTCTTTGTTGTTTCCTCTACTTTCTGAGAAATGAAATTGTCAGTATGATATCAACTTATCAGGTGCTCTACTTTTACCAGAATGAAACCTCTCACCCATGCTGGGAGAGGTGACATTTCCCGTTAGCACTGTATATCTTGTCTCTGTCTATTTTGTAATCTGTGTTAGGAAAGCATCACTGTTCGTCGACCACAACATACCTTTCCAATGTCATGAGTCTCAGTAACACTTGTCTCCTTGTGTTAATCTTCTAAGTTTTCCTCTTATTATCCATGTTCTAGAGATTGTTATTAGAAATAAGGCCATTAGCTTTTCTCTTCCTCTACCTGATTTTTCATTGATAAATTATTGGGAGGCTCTACTAGATTATTCTTTAGGTATCACACCAGCATCTCTGTGTGGGAGCTCGTCTTGAATTTACATGACCTTATTGAGACTTCAGACCCCACGCTATCATTAGCTTTAATGTATACTGTCATAAATAAAGGAAGTGATATGTATCTTCTTAAATCTCTCTCTATATATCCCTCCCGCCCCCGCCCCGTGTGTGTGTGTGTGTGTGTGTGTGTGTTTGTGTGTGTGTGTGTATCCCCTTTAATTTCTTTAGAGGCATGGCAGATTTGAAGACAGTGCACTTAAGAACCCTGAGCAAGAAGTATACTGTTTCCTGGATAACTATCTTTTAACTAAAATTAAAGAAACAGAGTTAGAAATCATAGGGGAGAAAATGAAGGACAGACAATAGGTCAAAGCAGGGCTTCTTCAAAAATAGAAAATCTTTCTTTAGGTTACACCTAGTGTCATCATAATATGTACATCTGGAGACCTTCTCAATCATGGGGGCCAAACTTTTTAAGTCAGCGGAACAGCTGAAATATTGAGGACAAATTATATTTAGGAAGCATTCATTTGGCACTTACTGTAGGATACAGTTCCAAAGTGCTGTATAAACAATAAATTAATCTACTTAATTAATCATTTAATCCTCATAACAAATAAATCCTCCTACCAGGTAGGAACTAATATTAGTTCCCATTTTTCAGATGAGGAAACTGAAGCTTAAAGAGGTCAAGTGACATCCCTAAGGTCACAGAATTAGTAAGCGAGAGGTAGAGTATGAATTCAAGAAATCTGGCTTGAGCGAGTGCTCTAAACACTACATACATAATTGCAGTCTCTTCAATTTATTTTCTTCATAAAGTTCCAATGGAGAAAAATGTTACAACCTATACTAGAAAATACCTAATGGACATGAAACATTTTTAATACAACAAAAACAACTAATTAAGGACTTTATCAGATGTGTAGTATCTTTACCTTGTAGTTATAACTTTCCCAAAAGCTGCCTAATTATAATAATGTTCCCTCTCTGTTAATCGCTGTCTCCTTGGTTCTCCCCTCATTTCCCAACTTTCAGATTACATGGTTAGTATCTGACTCTTGTTGGTCTATCTTTGACCACAAGCTCCTTTTTGGTTGGTTGTGATATGTTGTGGGATTGTGGGAAGTTTATTGATTGTGTCCAGGGTTAGACTAATGATGTCCTTTCATCTGTTTCTCTTTTAGCTTAATTGTAATTTTGCCTGATAATTATTTCTGCCTGTCTATATTCACATGCAATCTTTCATATTGGTTTTGCTAGTATCAGAGATTCTTTCCATGTGTCTGCATGGATTCTGTGTTCTTTTCTGAATATATTGCTCTTAATTGTTTTAAAAGAAACTCTGTTGTAGTTAATTTCATGTGGTATAACCTACCACATACATAAACTTACTAGAAACTCTGAATAAATCTCTGGAGGGCTTGAATACTTAAATACCTTGGTAGGGCATTTTTCTGCTGTAGTGAAGGGAGCCCCAAGAAACTAAATCAGTAAACATAAGGCTAAGGATTCTAATACCCACCTTTCTTCCTAATATTTGGTATGTTTTAAAATTTGTTATGCTTTCCTTTTTGGTAGTTGTGACATCTCTCTGGCAATAGTACAATCTGTCTAATCTATAAATTCATAATTAGAAGAGAGCTTTAGAAGTTTTAGCTCCTTGTAAATCACATGCCCCTAGCCTAATCAAAGCTCTGACAAGTTATAACATTAAGTTGTCACTAGACTGCTGGTGACTTAATGACACTAATTATTACTCTTATAAAAACCATGAGCTTAAGTCAGTGTATTTTATTATAGTTGCCTTAAATTCTAGCTTTACTTGCCCAAGAAATATTTTTGCAGAGATTTTATTTATTTATTTTATTTATTTATTTATTTGAAAGAGAGAGAGAGCATGAGTGTGTGTGGGGGGGTGCAGATGGAGAGGAAGAAGCAGACTCCCTGTTGAGCAGGGAGCCCAATGCAATGTGGGTCTCCACTTGGGGCTCAATACCAGGACCCTGAGATCATGACCTGAGCTGAAGGTAGACACTTAACCAGCTGAGTCACCCAGGTGCCCCATACCAAGAAATATTTAACAAATATCCTTCTGTTGTTGATCTTTGTGCCATGATATTTCTCAAAAGAATTATTTGGTTTACTGTGAGCCACGTAAACTTTCAAATGTAAATATACATTATTCATTAAATTTTATTGACTTCCTCTCCCGTGCCAGGCATAGTGCTAGGTATTGTGGCAGATGCAGAGATGAACAAGATGCAGTTCTCTCCTTATCAAGGAACTTATAATCTTGTAAATACTCAAATTGTTAATATGAAGACTATCTTTAAGGGTCCTAAGAAGTATTTAAGAAAAAAGCTAAAAAAAATTCGTAGGCTAAGGAAAACTACTCCTAGCTAAGGAGGAATCAAAGAATACTTTATGGATAGACGTCAGCATTTAATTGGTTCTTTATTTTTAGGTTAGGTTTTGATAACTAGAGTTGAGGGGGTGGGAAAGAAGAAGCGCTGATTCTATATCCAGACAACACTGTTCAAATAGCACCAGGTAGCAAAGTAGAACTTTGGAGCTAGAGGGTAAAAGGTGGGGGGAAATACTAAGTATCACCTTTTTATCCTATTATCAAACACGTCACAAAGCACCTGGGTGGCTCCGTCAGTTAAGTGACTGACTCTTGGTTTCGGCTCAGGTCATGATCTCATGGATCCTGAGATCGAGCCCTACATCTAGCTGTGCTCAGTGGGGAGTCTGCCTGAAGATTCTTTCCCTCTGCCCCTCCCCTCACATGAACGTGCACTCTCTCTCACTTGCTCTCTCTCTAAAATAAATAAATAAGTCTTTTAAAAAAAAATGAAGAATTAAAAAACCCCACATCGTAGCCTTCATAGGATGAGATTTGAGAAGAAAGATGAAATTTAACACCCAGTTGACAGTAGTTGGTTAAACAACCGAGAAAAATTCTCACTGTCTAAATATTATTGGTTCTCTTCAATTATCTCCAAAATCAAATTTCTTCTTTTTAATTCTAAAATACATTTTAGAAGTTTTAATGGAATCCACTTATTTACCTTAAAAGCTATGTTGTGACAATACAATGTACTGATACAATATTCTGTTGGGAGCAGGAAGATCACCTGTGGTTTGGGATAAGTTCATTTAGGCTTTTCCAGCTTGCACCTATAAATCTGAGTCAGTCTGTTCCCTTTTGATGATCTTCCTCTTTTTCCATCCTGTGTCTAGGTTAACCCACAGGTCAGTAAAGAGAAATCCCACCAAAACTAAGAGATTCTTTTCACTTCAAAAAAAAAAAAAGGGGACTCTCTTTACTTCTCCTTGGAAAGTCCCAATTTGTATCTTACAGCAAAATGAAATAGATAAAAATTTGGGCATATTAAAAATATTTCTTAAAATTATAGTTTAAAATTATAAATTATTTTTTTCATTATTAATAGTTACATAATATAATTTAAAGACTTGAAATCATAAGCTCTGGCTTTACAATATTAATTTTTAAAAGATAATAACCAGCTCATTAAGTATTATTACCTTTTAAAATATGTGATAAAGAGAAAACGTGCCATGTAACTTTGATAAGTGCATGTATTTAAAGGGCATGAAGACATTAGCCTATAGTGTGCCGCCAGGCTTTTCATTTCAGTTATTTCCCCCTGAAAAATACCATGATTCCTACATGACTGTAGATGGCAATACTTCTATGGAAAATGGAAGTTTGAGAATGATTAGCAGATAGAGTCTTAAATGAGTAAGGTTCAGTTGAAATGTTCTTAGTTAATTTTTCTCGTTCACTGGATTTTTAAAAAAATAATCATAAGCTTTCTTTTTCACTCATGATGTTTCCGTTCAGTTTTATTTCACCATCACCTGACCTCCTTCCCCATCTCACCTTTGTTTCAGAAATCACATGTTATACAACCATTTTCTCTTTAGGTGGCAGTGATTGGAAACCAGGTGATTATGCACATAGGATCCTATGTGAAGTTCTGTGGAAGTATTTTTTTCTCAAGCAGGTTGAGTGCCAGATGGCCTTGCTGTAAATTCTGAGAGGGACACAGGGAAAACACTATCATGTATGTTTCAAATATACCATCATTCTACATATACAATTCCAGGGTTGATCAAGTCTATCTTTGCATGGAGGGGAGTGGCTCACTCATGTATATGAAAAACTCTCTCATTCTCCCTAAACATTGGGACTTTTGCTGTGGGATTCACTCATTAATTAAATATTTGCAAATGATATACTAATATTTTACTAATATTTACTAATAATATACGAATAATTTACTAAAGAAATAATTAAATGCTGTTACTTGCTAGGACCTGGGCTGGGTAGGGACCTTACATTACATATATAAAAGAGCATGGTGCCTACCTTCAGACACCCCTCCCCAAGCATAGTAAAGTGTGGTCATTCTTACAGTAGCAGCACGTAGAAGATAAAGTAAGGCACAGAACAGGAATAGATGGCTGTAGCAGATACTACAAAACATTCACAACATACTTTCTAAGCCTGCTGGCCTCAAACTCCTTCACAATACAGCACTTGAGGAAGTTGCTCTTCAATCAAAACAACAACAACAACAACAACAACAACAACAACAACAACATGCAAGAAGAAGCCGGTTCCCTATCCTTGTGGGATAGTGGGCATTGTGGGAAAAGCGCTTAAGAGTCTACCTAGAAGTGGTATACTTTATGGCACCAATTGTGCAAAGAAGGGGAAAGAAAACCTACACATACACTTGCTTGTTCATGTCTCTTGAGAAGCCTACCCAAGAAGCAGGGAATACTAGTCGCCAGTGGGGAGAGGAGCTAGGTGGCTAGAGGATAGGGTGGGAGGGACACTTTTCAATGAATACCCTTTGGTTTCCTTTGGATTTTGAACCATGTGGATTTGTTACTCATACAAAAATAAAGGTTCATTGACTTGGTACATCACATCACATGAAGAGAATATATACCAGTTGTCCTTTATCTGGTGGGTTCTATAACTTACTAGACTCCTGAACATACAGTGGAGACAAGTATTGCTAAGGATCACATAAGTATTTATAACATTTTTTTGTTTTGGTTACAGGGAACTTCCCACTCTTTATTTTTCACAGCTCTCAACTGGTATATCCTGATAAACATCAGGTGGCTGTGAGTAGGAGTAGTTCCTCCCAGAGAAGCCAACGATAGATTTTTTTATACAGAGAAGAGCTATGTGTTTTTGTTTTGTTTGGTTTTTGTTGTTTTAATGGAAGTTACAGATGGTGTGTGCCAAAACCCATGGCAGAAAACAGATTGTGAACAGAAAAAAATATGGGTCAGTAAGTACCTCTGTATTGCTCAGAATGTAGAGCAACTTTAGCAGATTTCCTTGGTGAGAAGAATTGTTTGTGATATGTCATCAGAGGAATCATAATAGGACATATAGAGGCATCAGCTCTCTTGAAATAAATTTTTGTAGCTGAAATTTTTAAAAAATGCTCTGAATGTGTAAAGCAACTCCACAGTGGGGCGCCTGGGTGGCTCAGTCGGTTGAGCATGTGACTCTTGGTTTCAGCTCAGGTCATGATCTCAGGACCATGAGATCAAGCCCCTCCCCCCCATCAGGCTCCCTGCTCAGTGGGGAGTCTGCTCCAGAGTCTCTCTCCCTTTCCCTTTGCCCCTCCCCCATGTGCACGTGCTCTCTCTTTCTCTAAAAATAAATAAATTTTTAAAAAAAGAAACTCCCGGGGCGCCTGGGTGGCATGGCGGTTAAGGCGCCTGCCTTCGGCTCAGGGCGTGATCCCAGCGTTACGGGATCGAGCCCCACATCGGGCTCCTCCACTGTGAGCCTGCTTCTTCCTCTCCCACTCCCCCTGCTTGTGTTCCTTCTCTCGCTGGCTGTCTCTATCTCTGTTGAATAAAGAAATAAAAAAAAAAAAATCTTAAAAAAAGAAACTCCGCAGAAATAGCTATAGCCCATGTTCTTAGAAATTCTATATATATTTATGGGATCATGTAAAGATGATGTTGAGGGTTTTAAGGAAACAGAACTTTAGGTCTAATTGAAACCTGATAAATAGAACAGAATGAAAATCAAGTATACACAAGGAATAATGTGTTAACTTATTACACATACATGCATATATGCTGAAGTTCAGAATATGGTCAGTAAACATTAATTGGTTAATCTTTATGAACTCTGTTTCTATTACTTGGGTAATAAAAACAGCTAACACTATGGTAGCAAATAACAATTTAGAGATTACTTCTGCAGGTTTCTATTACTTGATTATATGTTCAAGAATTTATTTGGGGGGTTCATATTATAGCGAAAAGCCTCTTTTCTTCTGACTTCCACCTCCTTATATGGTTATATACATATGCTTTTGATACTTTTGATAGAAAAAAAGCAATTGAGTGAACTTTTCTTGACATACTTAGCCTGTAAACTAAGAAGAAAATTTCCCATCTATGCTAACATCGTCTTACCACCCTCCTTTATTATATAACTTTTGCTCCACCCTTAATAAGTCCATGCGAGAGCAAAATAAAACTTGGCGAGACAGTTCAAAACTGGCTTTGTCCTCCCTTCTTTCTCCTCCTTTGTAACCGGTAGGAATTACATTCCAAGGTTCTGGATTTTTTACTTGGTTAGTTTCTTCCAGTTGTAAGGAATCCTGCTCTAACATATACTTCCCCTCTGCTCTCAAACTTCGTCTTCCCTTTTTCGTTCAGTCATTAGTGCATTCACTGATGCAGCACATTTTAATTGATCATCAGAAGCACCAGGCCCTGTTCTTTGTGCCAAGGATACTGTGAATGAAACCGAAAAAACTCCCTGCCCTCTTGGAGCTGAAATTGTTTTAATACTACCTGCCATCAGGGCTGCTGCCGTGCGTAACTCCACAAGGTGCCTCTCGCATTTTAGTCTGCGAATGTTGCCCTAGAGTTGTGCAGTGCACAGCCAGCTCAACTTCACATGGTGGCCTTGTCTACTAAGCTTAATTCGGATGTTTGTCAAAATTAATTTCCTATAATACAGTCAGTTGCCATGTTCCATCATTGCAGAGAGCAGCCCTTTCCTTTAAGGAAAGCATGCAGTCATCTCCAGGGGGCCGAAGATTTTGTGGAGAAACCAACCTTTGTCTTTCTCAGACTACCTGTGTTAAGTTGCTCTAAAATTCACTGACAGCTTCTTTCTTTACCGTCAGTAGTAATTGGAGGATTTTTTTTTTCTTTGCCTTTAAGGAATTCTCTGTTTTCTTTCTTTCTTCCTTTTCTTCCTCTTCTTCCCTCCTTCCTTCCCTCCTTCCCTTTTTTCCTTCCTCTCTCTTTCCTTCCTCCTTTCCTTTCCTTTCCCTTTTCTTTCCTTTTCTTTTTTCTTTTCTTTCTTTCTTTCCTTCCTCCTTTCCTTTCCTTTTTCTTTCCTTCCTTCCTTCCTTCCTTCTTGTCTTTCTGTACAGCAAAACATG
This sequence comes from Ailuropoda melanoleuca, assembly GCF_002007445.2. Taxonomy (NCBI): domain Eukaryota; kingdom Metazoa; phylum Chordata; class Mammalia; order Carnivora; family Ursidae; genus Ailuropoda; species Ailuropoda melanoleuca. The sequence goes on from NC_048237.1 coordinate 12,885,106, forward strand.
GGAAGTTTTTCCTAGTTTTCTTTTCCCTTTCAATCATCATAGCATCATTTTTTTCTTTTTCTTTTTCTTTTTTTTTTTTCCTATGCAGTGATTCTTCCACCTTGATTTGTGGTCAGTAAATGTGCAGTTGGTAAGAAGTCTGTGCCCTGTATTTTGAAGGCAGATTGCATTTCTTGTATTTATTAGGAAGAGAGATTTGGAAAAAAAAAATAGCATTGAATTCCATTGTACCATTATCTTGCCTTGTGACTCTGCACAGTTCTAAATTCTTTAAAGCTTGGGTTTTCCTTGTAATCAACATATGAAGCTGAAAATACTTATTGATAATTTCACACACATGCCCCCCCACCTGAAATAACTTTGAGTTTATCTTTTTTTTTTTTAAGATTTTATTTATTTGAGGAAGAGAGTACGAGCGAGAAAGCACAAGCAGGGGGAGCAGCAGAAGGAGAGGGAGAAGCAGATTTCCCACTGTGCGGGGAGCCTGATGCAAAGCTCCATCTTAGGACCCTGAGATCATGACCTGAGCTGAAGGCAGCCGCTTACCTGACTGAGCCACCCAGGCGCCCCATGAAATAACTTTTAATTTATCAAAGAAAGCTATCTTGTCAGGACTCATTAGAATGAAATGTGTGTTTGAAGAGAGTAATTCTTTGTGCATGTAGGGTTGGAAAAATTGAGAAGTATGTTTGTTTGCACATTTATTATAGTTAGAATCAGATGGAAAGGTTTAGAGATTATGCAATTAAGGAATGTTTTCTACCCACAAATTCCCTAGCTGCATGCTTCGCAGTCATTAACAGGCCCAAGGATGCTTGAATTCAAATCTGCTTTGGAAACTAATTTTCCTAAATATTTTGTTTCCTAGATCTTTGCTGAAATGATCAACAGCATCAGGCATCAGCTCCATCAGAACTTTCCTCCATGAGGTGGCTCATTTGTCCTGTGATCTTTTCCCCATCCAGCCTCCTACTCTGTTGCAAATTGCATCCTTTAAAGACCAAGGAGGGATCTCTATCTCAAATAATTTGGGGGCATATGCTAATCATATATAAGACGTGAGGGCTCCCCTGGCCTCACTTCCCTCTTGGCACTTTACTTGCTTCATCCTTTTTAGACTTCAGAGAAGGTTAACTCTCTCAAAGCCTTTTCCTCTTTCAATTCTTGTTCCCATTTTTAATATTTCATAACTGAATGCCTTAACCTGGGGCGACGAACCATCATCTTCACTGCTTGATTCAACTGACACTCTTCAATGTTACCAGTGACTTCTGTGGGGAAATGGGAGCTGCTGTTTGTTGAGTGTGTTTTGTGGAGCAAGCAGAAGGTGCCCGTGTGAGGCACTTTTATAGGCAGTGTCTCATTTAATTTTCACAACAGTTCTACAGGTGGTGGTATTTCTTTCTTAAGGATGAGGAAACTCCAGCTCAGAAAGGGTTAAGTAACTTGTCTCATAGCTAGGAGGTGGTAAAGTCACAGGATTAGACACGCTTCCTTCCAAAATCCATGTTCTTTCTTCTGTAACAGATCTATTTATCCCCTCTTTCTTGAAATACTACTCTGGGCTCTTCGTGTCATGCTTTTTTGATTCTTTGGATCTCCATTTTTTTTTTAAGATTTATTTATTTATTTGAGAGAGAGAACACGAGCAGAGGGAGGGGCAGAGGGAGTGGAAGAAAGAATCCTCAAGCAGACTCTCCGCTGAGCATGGAGCCCGAGGAGGGGCTCGATCCCAGGACCCTGAGATCATGACCTGAGCAGAAATCAGGAGTCAGATGCTTAGCCGACTGAGCCATCCAGGAGCCCCTGGATCTCCATTGCTTTAATCAGTAACTCATAGACAGCTAGCTTGCTCTAGCTTCCTTCTTCCTCATCTAAACTTCTCAGAATACTGGTATACAATTTCTTTCTTGCTACCCATTTACTCCCTAACCCCAAAGGGATGGCTTAGCCCCAATCACTGCATTGAAACTGATCCCGCTAAGGCCATCAGTCATTTCCTAATTGTCGATTCTAGTGAACATATTTTAGTCCTTGTATTAGTCTGTTTGAGCTGCTATAACAAAAACACCATAAACTGGGTAACTTATAAATAGCAAACATTTATTTCTCACAGTTCTGGATGCTGGGAAGTCAAGTTCATGTCATTGAAAATTCAGTGTCTGGTGAGGGCCTGACTCTGTTCATAGATAGCCATCTTTTCACTGTGTCCAAGGGAGATCTCTTTGGCCTCTTTTATAAGGGTACTAATCCCATTCAGGAGGGATCTGCCCTTATAACCTAATCACCTCCCAAAGACCCCCATCTCCAAATAATATCACATGAGGGGTTAGATTTCAACATGGAAATTAGCAGGGAGATGTAAACATTTAGACCTTTTCTCTTATATTTGGTACCTTATTTTTTCTCTTCTTGAAACTGTGAATTCTGTGAGTCCATACTCTTTTCCTTCTCCTGTACTCCAACCATTCCTTGTCATCCCTTAGTTTTGAGCTCCTCTTCCCCCTTCAATGTTGATGCTCCCTGAAGCTCTGTCTCATCTCATCTAGTGGTTGATCTCATCTAGTTCAAGATGCCATTAGGTCTCCTGGTAGGTCTTGCAAACAGGTTTCTCATGGACTTGATCTCATCTAGTTTGTGTGCTGTCAAGTTCTAAATCTACATCTCTACTCTAGACAAGTCCATTGAAGTACATATGTCCAGAACTGAACCTCTACTCCTACAGATGATAACCACCATTCTTCCTGCCAGCCAACCTAGAAACCTGGTGGTGATCTGTGATTTCTCCCTCTCCGTAAGCCTCAAATCCAGTCTTTCACCAAATCTTGCCAATTTTACTTTCTCATTATTTCTCAAATCGGTTCTCTTCCTTCCCTCTATTCCGTAGCCTTCCCATCAGATCCTTATTAGCATCTGCTTACATATCTACCATATCCTCCTAACTGGTTTCTCACCTCCAGTTTTGTTTCTTTCAAATTCATCCTATTCTACAGGCAGAAATGACCATGTAACTCTCAAACTTAATTTACAGTTTAACTGTAGATTTACATTACTGTTTGACCAGGGAGATATCTGAATACGTCAAAAGATTTATTTGGGGAACAGATGTGAACTGTGTTAAGTTGTTCCCCTTTCCAGTGTAGCCTTTCTATTTTCTTGAACATTAGATATAATAACTGCTTATTAAATGGAACAAACAAAACTCTAAATATACAATGCACATAACCATTTTATTCTTATTAATGTCTTATTTTTCTGTCTGTTTTATATGAAGGGACAGAAACTAAGACATACCCACTAATGAACATAGAGAGCGTGCTTAAGTAACGCTATGAAGTAAGCAATTAAAGTTCCATTTTATAAACTGAGGAGCAATTAAATCATTTCCTAGAATAAATAGACACAAGTAACAGATCCAGAATTCAAATGCCAGTCTGACTCCAAAGTCCGTGATCTTGTGATCTTTCTGCTAATGCTACACTTTTGTGTTGTGTGTGTTGTTCTGTGTTGTCATTTCTTTTTTTTTTTTTAAAGATTTTTTATTTATTTATTTGACAGAGATAGAGACAGCCAGTGAGAGGGGGAACACAAGCAGGTGGAGTGGGAGAGGAAGAAGCAGGCTCATATCGGAGGAGCCTGATGTGGGGCTCGATCCCAGAACACCGGTATCACGCCCTGAGCCGAAGGCAGACGCTTAACCGCCGTGCCACCGAGGCGCCCCTGTGTTGTCATTTCTAAACCTGCATATCTAGCCCTCCCCTCACCAGGTAGTTCTGGGTTTGTTCACACCTCCAGGTTAGGATAGCCTACCAATCCCAGAAATTGGGATGAATCCCAGAAAGTGCAATGCATTGGAAAACAATAAGAAGAAAGCCATGTTGCAGGAAAAGTAACCTGGCAATAGTCCATGAGAAACCTGGTTGCAAGACCTACCAGGAGACCTAATGGCATCTTGAACTAAAGTGACAGTAGAACTAAGAAAGAAGGAATGGATTTGCTTAAATCAAGGAGTTTAAGTAAAGGATCTTTGAAAATATATGTCCACTGTATTTTCCTGAAAACTTAATTCTCTTAACATCTTAATCTTTTAGGGTCTTTCAAAGCTGTGTGTCAGTGTACGACATTTTTGTGCTTTCATAGCCTAATAATAACAATATGTAGTCTTTTAAAGCTTCCTGAGTCCTGACTTTATCCTCACATGTTTTTTTGGAGTAAGTAGTTGTATTTTTGTCATTTTGCATGTGAGGAAAGTGGCTCAAGCTGAGTGACTTGCCCAGAGGTTAATGGCTCTCTAATACGACACTGAGTCCACAGCCTGTGCTCTCTTCAGACACGTTCCGCTTCCCTGAAAACAAACAATGCTTTTTCAAAGCACATGATCACATTCTCAACATTTGAATGCCAGCTTGGCAGTGTATTATGAGTTGGTTAGATCAGCCAGTGAGTGGATGAAGAACAAGAACAGATGGTCTGATTCATGCTACGGACCGAACTGCGTACCCCTGCCAAACTCACATGCGAAGCCCTAACCACCAATGTTGAGGTTTAGATGAAGTCTTGGGGGGGGGTCCTCATGGTGAGATTAGTGTGCTTATGAGAAGAGGAAGAGACAGAGTTCTCTCTCTGCCATGCCAAGGGCACAGTGAAAAGGCGGCTGTCTGCACGCTAGGAAGAAAGCCATTACCAGAACCTGACCACCCCGGCACCCTGATCTCAGACTTCCCGGCCTCCAGAACTGTGAGAAATAAGTTTCTATTGTTTAAGCCCCCCAGTCTATGATCTTCTGTTATGGCAGCCCAAGCTGACTAAGACAGTTGATAAAATTACTTTCTTGTGATAACTCCCAGCTGCAGGATTTTCTAGAATTAGATGCCTGCCCGGTCTACATCTTACAAGCAGGATTCTTGTTCCTTTCGGCAGGTGACAGGTACTAGGCGAGGTATTTATTCTGCATTTCATAGATTGCCTAATAGCAGTAAGTAAATGAAGCTAAACTGTTGCCATGTCAACTCAGTGGCATGTCACATTGAAACAGGTTTCCCTTTCATTGTCCTGCCTTGTCTAATTGTGGAAAACCAAGGGCGCTCTGCTCTGTTCTCTATTGAAAAGATTAGAAAAGTTTTTGAAACAGAGTGCTTGATAGGAATGTTGTACAGACTGGCATAGAGTTGGTGGTTTATAAATCATTTCACTGTCACCAGTGTTACCACTCAGACTATTTCCTAGCATTCTGTACACACATGTTCTAATTTTATCATCCTTTAAAAATACTGTGTCTACTACTTCCTGGATAGTGGTCAACTTTTAAACCATTCTTTTCTTTGTTTTATAACCTACCCAGGTGAGTTTTCTCAGTTTATCTGTTTCTGTTTTGGAAAATCATGCCTTTGAAAACAGATTGTTTGTTTTATTCCCATTCATAGATACCTTTGAGGGGTGTGTGTGTGAACATAGTCATTTCTAAGGTAACCAATTGTGTTTTGAGACAGCAAATAATCTCAAGGACAGCTGTGATGCCACCTACATTGAGAAGTATCCTTTTTCTGATGCTGTATTCCGAGGCATATGCAGCTATTAGAGGGAAAAACAAAATTTAGTTCAAGTAAACATCTTTAAATTAGATTATAGAATCAGACTGGATCCCTTCTCTTTTTGACGTTTTAGCATATCAGAAGGTCTTACTACTTTTCTATTAGATTATTCTTAAAAATTAATATCTTCACCTACAGTATGAACATAATTTTGATGAAATTTTAAAGTCCCACTTCTAGGCTAGGTGTATATATTTACAAAGTAGGGTATAGTAACTTGGAAAGTATATTTTTTACATTAGGTTTTTAAAATTGTGAACAATTAAAAGAATCTCTTGCTATTTTCAAAAATATTGAAAATGATGGCTGCACTGTTTTTTTATGGCTGCACTATTAATGCAAGAAATTATTAATTTGGAGATGGAATGTATAGCCTCACATACTTGGGGTTTTTTATTTTTATCTTTTTGGTTTGTTTTTTGGCACGTCAGTGTGAAGGTATTTCATATTGAATGAAAACAAAGGGAGTCTTTGACCTCCCATGCCTTATCCTTCTTTTTTGTCAAATACCCCCTCAGAGGAATCTTTAGAAAAGATTTGGCATCAGAGAGGTCCGGATCAGAATTCTGGCTCTGTCATGTACTAGCGAGCTCCCCTTGGGCACGTAACTTCATTGCTGAGCTAACACTCTAAAACCAAATGTTCTGTCTCGCCCCTCCTCTCTCATTAGTCTTCTTTCTGTATCCTCTATTTGGTTTGCTGATACCACTCTCCAGCCAGTTACCCAAGCCAGCAATTCCAGGTTTTTCTACCTTTTCGTTCTCCACTAAGTTAACAGATCCTGCCAATATCTCCTCCTAAATTAATCCCTCCAGTCCTGCACTAAGATGGTAGCCACCAGCCAGTGGGGCTGTTGAGCACCTGCATGGTGGCTCACCGAATTGAGAAGTGCTAGGAGTGTGAAATACACACCCAATTTTGAAGACTTCATATAAAAAAGGGTTAGAAGCTATTTTGTTAATGATGTTTATATTAATTTCATATTGAAATAATATTTTTGATATAGTGGGTTAAGGAAAAAACATATTATTAATATTTATTTTATGTGTTTCTTTTTGTTTTTTAATGTTGCTACCAAACTTTGATTCGTGGCTCAGGTTCCATTTCACGCGGGCAGTACTGCTATCGTCTGCCTTGTCCTATCTCAGACTCTCTTCATCTCGCACTGCTGCTGAAGTCTGGTAACTGCTCTCCCTACCTTCTGAAGCTCAGTGAGAATGCTCTTTCTTTTTTTTTTTTTTTTTTTAAGATTTTATTTATTTATTTGACAAAGATAGAGACAGCCAGCAACAGAGGGAACACAAGCAGGGGGAGTGGGAGAGGAAGAAGCAGGCTCATAGTGGAAGAGCCTGATGTGGGGCTTGATCCCGCAACGCCAGGATAACGCCCTGAGCCGAAGGCAGACGCTTAACCGCTGTGCCACCCAGGCGCCCCAAGAGAATGCTCTTTCTCAAATGGACTTCTGAAAGTGTCATTGCTCTGTATGACAGCCCTTCAGAGGCTTGTCATCCCATAAACCCAACGTACTGTGCAATGCACAGTCTTGATAATTTGACCTCTGCATACGTCTTGGCCGCTCCCCCTCTCAGCACCTCCTTCCACCTGCCCTGCACTGTACACCCCACGAGTCCCAAAAATTCCTGTCTTGTCCTAAACATACCATGCTGTTTCATGCATCTGTGCCTTTGCGTTTCCGATTCTTTCATCTAGAATGCGCTCCCCCACCCCTCCCTCATCTTTCTGAGGAGTTGCTTTTTAACTTCCAGAACTTTCCAGAGGCCCCTCTTTTCTCCCTCCCTTATAGAGAGTCTACCAACACCTTGTATTTATTCCCACTGAGCTCTGAGCTCCTTGAGGGTAGGGCCCATGTCTTACTCACCCTCTTGTCCATCTGTGCTTAAGACAGTACCTGGAGGAGAACAGTTACACTCATTTGGTAAGTTTCTATATTAGTTATATTGCATTAAAATCATATATATTACAGTGATTTATTTACATGTCTGTCTCCCTGCTATGGAATGAACTCTTGGGAGAAAAGAAGTGAATCTTTTTGATATATAAAGTTCTAAATATCCCAGCACCTCAAGTAGTGCCTTCCACAAATATGGACACCATATTTGTTGAATTGAATTAAATAAACTTAGGCAGAACCGACTCTGAAATCTGCTGACTTTCAGATTGACCATTAGGCTCAATCATTCAGAGGGTTACTGACTTGGAAGAATTCTAGGAATCCTTTTCTATCTTTAGTTTCTGGAATTACTTTGTGTGCTATTGTTGCTGTTTTTCCCTCTCAGTTTTATTGCGATATAATTGACATACAACATTGTGTAAGTTTGAGGTGTGCAGCATAATGATTGAGATGTATATATTTGATATATACATAGTGAAATGATTACCACACTAAGTTTAGTTAATATATGCATCACCTCACACAGATATATTTTTTTCTTGTGATGAGAACTTTTAAGATCTACTTTCCTAGCAACTTTCAAAGATATAATGCGGTATTTATTGTTAACTGTGGTCGCCATGCTGTACGTTACATCCCCAGAGCTTATCGACCTGATAGCTGTAAGTTTATACCTTTTGACAACCCTCACCCATGTTCCACACCTTCTTGTTGCTGTTTTTTAACCTTTAAATGTTTTTCATCTTTTATAAAGGTAGTATACATCACTGGGGAAAAAGTTCAATAATATCAAATGATAGAAATTGAAAGTTCTTCAGTCCTCCTCCCCAGAGGAAACCACTGATAAGAGTTAAGTGTGTGTCTTTCAGGACTGTTTTCATACATACACACTTAATTATTTTTCACAAAAATGCCATCATTAAATATTTTGCTCTAAAGTTTGCAGTTTTAAAAATATATGTATTTCCAAGTACAAAGTTTTATACGCGTCTTTGAATGTCAGATTAGGGTCATGGTCCATGCTTTGACTCTGTTCCCCGGCTGGGCAGAGTGCTGTTCTTAGCTGACTTACTTTACAGTCAGTGGTCATTCCTTACACTGCTTGCAGAGGAGAAAGCTCCTATACCCAGGGGTTGGAGTAGATGGCCCTGCTGCAAGTAGAAAATATCTTTGGAGTCTTATTTGTTTTATCTTAAAAGTTAGTGTAGGGGCGCCTAGGTGGCTCAGTCGGTTAAGCGTCCTCCTTCGGCTCAGGTCATAATTCCCAGGGTCCTGGGATCAAGTCCCACATAGGGCTCCCTGCTCAGTGGGGAGCCTGCTTCTCTGCCTCTCTCCCAGCTTGTGCATGTACTCTCTCTCTCTATCTCAAATAAATAAAATAAAATCTTAAAAAAAAAAAAAAGTACCTAGGGACTTCCCACAACTCACTCAGGAAGGAGGGAGCAGTAGATGCTACTGGAAAAATTATAATCACAGTTAGCTATGGAGTAAGAGGCAGGATTAGAAAGGGAACATTTTGAAAAGAAAGGAGTTAGAATCAAGAGGTATTTAGTATGAGGGTTACTGATTCAGAGAATGGGTTTAGGGTTAGAATTAACGTAGGTTTGAAACCTGGCTCTGCTGTTTACTGGCCCGTGACTGTGAGCCGTTTCCTTAACCTTGCTGAGCTTCTGTTAACTCATCTGTCAAAGGGCAGCAGGAGCAGGGTGGTAATAATGGTACCAAAATCATAGGACATCTGTGAGGATGAAGTGATGATGTCTATAAAGACATTTTAAGTGCTTCTGACCCATCAGAATTGCCCAGTAAATTATAGCTTACGGGAGAAAGGTAAAAGATTCTTCTTTTTAAAGTTTACATGAATGTGTAATCTATGTACTTGGAAGAGGAGCCTCAGCATAGCTCTTCTACCAAGAACCAACGCAGTCCACCCTTTGCCTTGATAAGAGAGTAGTGAGCACACTCGTCTCATTTTATATCTAATTCCTCCTCTCACATCTCTCCCTCAAATCACATCCTCATTATTGCTTCCTGTCATTTCCAGTTTCTGTGGCCCCATTTCTGCTAAGAAAAGCAGAAGTGAGGGAAATGTGAGGGTTTGGGGATTTCTAAAAACTGTTCCTAAGTTCTCGTTGTTACGTTATATTAAACTATAGTTATGTGAATATAATATTTGCTGGATCTTTTCTCTGGGAAACACAAAGGAATTTCCCCATTAGTGTTACATTTTAACTTTTTAGAGGACAGGAATTATTGTATTGGGCATACACAATATGTGAGTTACGCAGTTGGGAGAGTTCATTTCATTACATCAAAGACATTCTCTTTTGTTTTATTTTTTCACTCTGCATTTTGCAAATGGGGAAACTTTGGCTCTTGACTTGCCTCAAGGGCACAGGTACATTGCTGAGCCGGAACTGTTAGTTGTTTTGTTTTGTTAAGATTGTATGTATGTAGTATGTATGTATGCATGTATGTATTTGTCTGAGAGAGCGAGAGAGTGTGCATACATATGATCAGGGAGGGGCGGAGGGGAAGGGAGGAAGAATCTGAAGCAGATTCCACACTGAGCCAGAGTCCGACGTGGGGCTTGATCCCAGGACCAAAATGACCAGAGCTGAAACCAAGAGTCGGACACTTACCAGACTGAGCCACCCAGGCGTCCCCTGAATTGTTAGTTTTAAACATGTGAGGTTGCTCTTTTACACCTCAAAAATGGTAGGATACTGGGACCTTCATATGATTCATATTACAAAGCCTCCGTGTGTGTGTATGTAACGTATCATAGAGAACACTTGAAATGTAAACGTATGGTGTACTGAGTAATAATAAAACGAGCTCTCCTGTACCTACCAGTCAGGTTAAGAAGCTCTCTGTGTGCCCTAACTTATTTTTCTTCCTAACCTGCTAACCTCTTCTTCCCCCATGCCCAGAGACTGAATATGGTGTAAATAATTTCCTTGTTTTTCTTTGTTTAGGTTTGAAAAACTGAGTAGCAAGCTCGACCCGAGGTGTGTGAGGACAGAGCAGTATTGTCAAAACATTAGGTGACAGCTCCTCAGAGAAGGTGAACAGAATCTTTGCTTCATGGCTTCTCTGAGAGCTTCTAAGAGCCCCTTCTGGGGAAGTAAGGGTTCAAGGTTATGCACGGGTCTTAGGAAACAGAGGTTTTTACCACAGTGAAGACATCTGGCAGAGTTGTAGTTGGAATCAGTTGTACAACATTTGACAGAAATATGGTCAAACACAACAGGCTGCTGTTTACTGCCTCTGAACTCATGTGGCTTTCCTCCAGTTTTTAGGAGTAGATCAAAGTAAAAATTTTTTGCCTTTTCAGTAGAATGCAAGTCTTCAGTGATCCAGGCAGCAGGGCATGGAGTGGGAGTGTAGTAACTCCAGACTGTGGTTAAGACAGCCAACTCACGCAGGCATTCTATTCTCCAATGAAAATGATGATGCGGTGGCAGTGGGGATCGTGGTGATGACTGTCCCCAGTGTGGCCATCTCTCGAGTCACTTTCCAATCTGGATTGATTGCCCTCTGAGTCTAATACACAGCCATTATCCTGGAATCTCTCTTCACCATCCTCCTGCACTTCCCATTGCCTCTCTCCTATTTCCTGCCTTCCTCTTTCTTGGGTTAGTGTCTAGTGGAAAAGATTATCCAGGAGCTTCATTAGGAAAGGTGTGCGGGAGGTAAAATTTTGGAATGCATCCATGTCTGAAAGTGTCTTTATATTCTTATATATGAAGGTGTGGCTGAAAATAGATCTCTAGGTTAGAAATAATATTCTTGCAGAATTTTGACGGCAGTGTTTTGTTTCCAGTGTTGGAAATCTGAAAACATTTTTCTTTACTTTTATTTGCATTTATTTTATGCAGAATTTACTCCTGGGCCATAATTTTTTGTTTCTTCCGGGATATCTTTGTCTTCTGTGCAACGTTCTCTTCTAGCTTAGGGACAGTCTGCTCTTTTTCAGTAAGGAGCATCTCGATGTGGCAGCAAGAGCTCATGTGTGGGTTGATCCGACCATGAGCTCTGTAAGTTCTCTGCCGCATCTTGGGGGCTTTGTTCACCTGGATGTGCTCAATGACCAGAGAATCTACATCTAAACCCTTAAGTTCAGCATTACCCTCTGTATTTTTAAGCATGTGCAGTAAAAATTCAGCACTCTTTTTGGGCCATCGACCCTACATCCAGCCCCACTGTTGGCCTGGGCACACCTACCAACCCCACCATTGTCGTGATGGAGTGGCACACATTGCTTCTGCAAAGTGACATCCTTCATATACTTGGTGGCTTTTCGGATATGCTTACCCTTGATGGCCTGCGCAGTTTCACATGTGTTCTTAAAGTGAACATGAAGAGTTGAGCCTCTTGATTTGCATGATTTTGTAGGGCTTTCTGGGTCAAGTAACCATTTTCAGAGATCACCTCAGGCTGCTTATGGGAAAAGCAGAAATCTGAAGACATTCTGACACCTGATTTTTTTCTATATGATCTGCTTTTCTCTTTCTGGAAGCTTTTGGAATTGTCTTTTTGTCTCCAGTGTTCTAAGCTTTATGGTAGTGAGACTTGATATGGTCTGTTTGCCATTCATTGAGTTGGGTATGCAATGGACTATTTCATTCTTTTTTTAAAAAAATAAGATTTTACTTATTTATTTGAGAGAAAGAGAAGAGAGTGAGAGAGAGAGCGTGTGCGTGCACAAGCAGTGGGGAGGGGCAGAAGAGAGGGAGAAGCTGGCTCTCCACTGAGCAGGGAGCCTGATGATGTGGGACTCAATCCCAGAACCCTGGGATTATGACCCAAGCCGAAGGCAGACGTTTAACCGACTGAGCCACCCAGGAGTCCCATGGACTATTTCATTCTAAAAACCCACTATCTTTCTGTTTTAGGAAATGTTCTTTGATTATGTCATTGATGACTCCTCTCTTTTCCCTGTTTGTTCCCTCCCTCTCTTCCTCCCTCCCTTCCTTCCTCTCTCTCTCTCTCTTATTCAGATTTAGATCTCCCAGGCTGGTCCTCTAAATTTATTTTTTATCTCTTTGCTCCTTGTCTGGGAAGCCTTTTCAGTGTTCTCTTCCTACCCTTCTGTTGATTTTTTTTTTTTAATTCATGGTAGCAGCCATGTTTTAATTCCTAAGAGCCATCTTTATTTTCTTCCTTTAAAAAAATAAAAGCATAATGAATGCATGGTCTCATACGATTTTTTTTTTAAGATGTATTTATTTTTAGAGAGAGCGCGTGTACACACACGTGCAGGGGGAGAGGCAGAGGGATCTCAAGTAGACTCCCTGCTTAACGGGGAGCCTCACAAGGGGCTCTATCTCATGACCCTGAGATCAAGAGTCAGAGACTCAACCAACTGAGCCACTCAGGCACCCCATTATCTCATAGGATTTTAATGATAGGTTTTTGTAGGGTTTTTGCCTTCTCCCTTTATAGTCTTTTGTTTGTTTTCCTTGTTTGTTTTAGACTCTTCCATTTCACAGGCTGTCCACCCTGTGATAATTCTTTGCCATCTGCTTATGATTAAACATAATCTAAAGAGCTAATTAGAAGTTCTGAGTGTGTAGGTGGGGTTATTGACTGTTGACTTCACATAGGGTGATCTGGGTGGGCCATTTGTTGGGGAATTCCCAATCAGTATCTCTAGGGTTTTTCTCTTTGCCTGGTCAGATTCCCCAAAGGAGAGTTTCCAGTCTCTTGCCTGCAGGGTAAAGGCCTTACTGCTGCCGGTGTTTCTGAGAGTCAAGGAAGGAAACAGGTCTGAGTTTCTCTACATTCTAATTTCAGTATGCATATATTCACGTAAGCCCTATTTTCAGTATGGTACGCACACTGTCTAGTCTGCTTGGTACTCCAGTCTAGAGATCCTTTGATTTACATCCAGGTAATGAACCTTCAGACTTCCGACCCCCACCCCAGCAGAAGCAATATGGATGTGGGGTGGGAGGGCAAATTTAGGAATCTGATGCTTCTTTAACAGCTTTTACCCAGTTCTCCTGAGGTAGGACGTAGACTTCCATTTAGTATGCCTCCTTTGCTTTCAGTTCTGGAATATTTTGAGAAATTAAGTTGGTTCTTAGCTTACCCCTCTTCAAATCTGATTTTTTTGGATCTGCAAGGTTAGGTACCTGTCTGTCTCCTTTCCAGCTTTCAAATTTTATTGCTGTTATCTCCCTTCTTGTTCTCCAAGTTCCTTTGGGTTTGTCATTTTAGAAGGCTCTGTATTATAGTTTTACTGGGATTTCAAATGGGATTAATATTAGATGCATGTGTTCCTTTTGTCTTCTTAACCTGAAAATTTATGTTCTACTCTTAACAAGTGTTGGCAGAAAAAGTAACACAAAAATCACCCAAGTCTGTGATAATACCAAAAGACTCTATCTTTCTTTTCTTTTTTTCTGTTTTGATTCTCTTTCCTTTTGTTTTTTTTTGGGGGGGGGCGGGGTGGATACAGTGAGGTTTGGGAGGTCTAAATGTACTAATCCTGACTGTACTGTCTAATAATAGCTAGTACTTATTGAGTACTTTTCCATGTGCTTTGTAGCTGAATGCATCTACATTAATCCTCGTAATAACCCAATTTATATCTCCATTCTACTGATGATGAAACAGAGGCCCAAAGAGGAAATGTAATTTTCCCAAGGTCACATAGTTCTGACATAGGGGAACCAGAATTTGAACCCAGGCAGCCTGACATTGAAGCTTGTTGCTCTTAATTACTATACTATCAAATACTAGATATAAATTGGAAAAGTCTCTTTAATGTCTCTATTCAGTTTCTGTTTACTATATATAAGCCCTTCTGCTATGGAGCTGTATAGATGACTTGAAATATTAACTGGAGATATCCAAGGTGTCTTTTTATATTCCTAGGTCTTTTGTCTATTTTAGACTGACAGGATTATTCCAGAAAACAAAACCAACAGCCATAGTGTGCAGTTGTATGTGGCTCTGTACCAAAACAGAGGCTAGGTGGATCAGTGCAGCCATGGAAAGGCTACACAAATTTTCAGACCTCCACAGTTCCCTCATCTTATTCTTTCTCTTCTAGTCATTAAATGGTATCTCTGAGCCTGAAAGTATTTACATACTTTACCAGTGTGAGCAGATTACTCCCTGTACATAACTAGATCTAGAACCCTGGTGGAAATTTTTAATAAATTTTTGAAAGTGGAAATTAAAAGGCATCAGGGTAAGTTAAATTAATCTTCCTGAAATTAGTTTTCAGTCTTCAAAATACTGTCTCCTTTTCTGCCTCACCGTGACAAAGGAAACACAAATATCTTACAGAGAAACTAAAAAGACCGAAGAGTGCATGTAAATGTTTGGAGAAAAGTCATACTATGAGTCAGGAGTGAGATCTTCTGTCTTCTAGACAGCGCTGACTCTCAGCTAGCTGGGGAAATCCATCTTGGCCAATTTAATCATTCTCTAAAAGGCTGGACAACTGTGTGGGTGCTAATGGCATCGGAGAGACATGGTACGCAGGAAACACATCCCACACTTGACAGGATGTTCCCAAGTCAGGAAGGGCATTTCTCTTCCTCAGTAGAATTGTTTCATTGACTAAAGACAACATGAGATCATTGAAATCTCCCCAAAATACCAGAGACTGACGAAAGCAGGATATAGGACATGGTGAGTCTAATGTAATGTAGTGGGATCGTTTATGACATCATAATAAAGTGATAGTATTTTGTGTATGTACTTCCTTCCATGAGATTTAAAGAATTTGATAGAGTCAGTGAGTCATCAGAGTTTTAAATCTTCTGTGTTCAGAGTCCATGGTCCCACAGATGGGAGCAGGACTCTGGTTCAGTCCCCGCCTCTCTGCTCTGGAACTCGACCACCAGGCTTCTGAAGCTTCCACTTCTTGAATACCACCCGGTGAAGCTTCCCTCCCCCTCCTCACCCCACTGCTGCTTCTCTAAAACATTTCCTTTTTTCATCTTCTTCCAATTCACCCATTTTCATCAAGTGTTACCCTGTATCTTACATGGTATGTAGCTCTTGAGCAGTTCCAGCAATGAAATGTCATTAATCTTCCTTAAGTAAAGAATGATCTCGCTTTCTCTTTCTCTCTGTGAGCAGCACCAGCTACCATAGGTAGAACTGAGGCTGAGACCACACCAGTAAGTCGTTGGCAAATGAAAACGTGACAAGAAGCCTTGAGCCACAACTTTGGTGGGTTTCCTGCCCTTTTCCTTGGTGGCATTTTCAGAGGTACACAGAAAAATGTCAATATAGCGGTCACCTGAGGACTATCTCTAGGGCAGGAATTCTCTCCCCAAAACTTAGCTTGAGAGAACAGTGAGCGTTACAAAGACAAAGAAGAGAATGGAACTGGGTATGAGCTTACCTGCAGATGGTAGGAACACAGAAACAAATAGAAAACTCCATTGTTCTAGTGTAAGTTATGACTTGCCTTGTTTTTTCTGCTGCAAACTTTGTAGAGAGCACAGTGCGTCAGTTTATAAACATTGTGTTTGTAGTCTTCTGAGTCTGTGAAAACGTTGCCTCTATAGAGTTCATTGATCATTGTGCATCTAAAGTGATTTCATGTTCTCTTAGTTTGTGGGGAATAATTGTCAAAATTAATTAATGCACATGGAAGAAAAAGATCCAAAGAGTCTTTACTTTTCTTGCTTTCCATAAAAAGTGGATGTGTATTTCCTGGCCTTAGTGTCCAAAAAAGCTAGGTAACTGGTATTAGAAATTGGTATCCTTTTATGTTGGAGCTATATGCAGGCTGTTTGTAGTTATTTATTTATTTTTTTTAAAGATTTTATTTATTTATTTGACAGAGATAGAGACAGCCAGCGAGAGAGGGAACACAAGCAGGGGGAGTGGGAGAGGAAGAAGCAGGCTCATAGCAGAGGAGCCTGATGTGGGGCTCGATCCCATAACGGCAGGAATCACGCCCTGAGCCGAAGGCAGACGCTTAACCGCTGTGCCACCCAGGCGCCCCTGTTTGTAGTTATTTTAAGAATTTTTTTCTGGGGGCGCCTGGGTGGCACAGTGGTTAAGCGTTTGCCTTCGGCTCAGGGCGTGATCCTGCCGTTATGGGATCGAGCCCCACATCAGGCTCCTCTGCTATGAGCCTGCTTCTTCCTCTCCCACTCCCCCTGCTTGTGTTCCCTCTCTCGCTGGCTGTCTCTATCTCTGTCAAATAAATAAATAAAATCTTTAAAAAAAAAAAATTTTTTTTTCTGTTTTTTATGGAATTTTAAGTCTCTCCACTTCCAAATAATGAGAAAATAATCTCTTTAACATCAACATTCTATTTTTTAAAAGATTTTTTATTTATTTATTTATTTATTTGAGAGAGAGTGTGCGCACAAGTGGGGGGGGTAGAGGGAGAGGTAGAAGCAGGCCCCCCTGCTGAGCACGGGGCTCACGTGGGGCTCAATCCCAGGACCCTGAGATCATGACCTGAACCAAAGACAGTTGCTTAACTGACCGAACCACCCAGGCGCCCCTCAACATTCTACTTAAAATTAAGCTGCTTCCTCCTGCAGCTCAGGTGTGTGTGTATAAAGAGGAGACAGGTCAAAGACAAAATCATTTCACATCTTCCTCGGTGTGAGCATTTATATGGTTTTATCTGAGAAAAACGAGGCCTCCGAAAGCTTAGACCGGTCAAGTGCACGGTGCCTTGCTCTTCAAACACCCCATCTGGTCACAGTTTGCACCTGTAACAGCTGCTGACCATTTTCATTGAGAACAATTTCTACTTTAATCAAGCTCCCCTTCTATATCAGATCCTTTGAAGAAAACTGTCCACAGCTGAGTGCAGGATCTTTGAACTTCCTTCACACATCGAATACCAGCATCAGAAGGTGCCAGGAATGACACTGGGTGCCTTATCCACTGGGTACCGGGCTCTGACTAGCTGAATAGAAGGGGGAGGGCTGCCCCTCAGCCAGGCTAAGAAAGTAAATACAGCTGCTCCTCACCATTCGCCCACCACTCCTCCACATTAAAAGGAGAGAGGTTGGGCTGAAGGTGGAGAGGTAGGTTGAGGAAGGAAACATATTTCAGCACTAACATGTGGCCTCCGAGGCTGCCTTATCAAATTGGCCCCTGGTTGTTTCCAAAAGTCATTAGAAGGGGGAGACATTGCCAGAGAGAGCGTGCCCTGAAAGCCACATGGTTTTGAGATCCTTTCTCCAATGAGCTTTTCATACAGAAATTGCATGTGGCTGTGATGTTATTTTACAGTTTTGTTGATGATGACTTCACAGATAAATGTTCATAATACTGTTGAGGATAGTGGGGGAGTGGAGTGGGTAGGAGGGTACCTGATTTCACGTTTTAAAAATAAAGCAATCTGAGCAAATAAATAAAATAGGAACTTGGAATTCCTGACTCAGGCCTGGACCCCCAAACCACAGATCCTATACTGATACAAATTTGGAATGGTATCTTCAGTAGTAAGTAGGGAGACTGATATCAGATGACCTGAAAGTGCCTTTTGCCCAAACGTGAATGTGGAGCAAGGGGTGATCATTACTCACCCCGGCCTCTCACTCACCCAGGACGCTGAGTGCTGAAAATCTCCCTACTGCGCCCACTGCTGCTGCCTCTAGGCACTCCTGGCTTCCACCCTGTTCTGGGCTTTTATACTGACTGGCTTGCTCTGGGCATCTGCAGCCAGCTCCCACTTCCAGCCTCCCACCAGCTGTATCTCCTCCGTGCCTCTGCCCTCAAGCCTCCACTCTCCCCCCACCACCATCCTTCTGCCAATGACTCACCTCCTGCTGCACACAGAAAATAGACGCTGTCAGGAGGAGCGAGCTCGTATTTCGACACACACACACACACACACACACACACACACACACACACACACCACAGTCAAACCAGTTTATCTCTGCTCAAATCCAACCCCCGGCTAGAGATGTTCTCTCTCACTTGTTCTCTAGATTCCCTGCCTGCTTTCTCAGGAAACTGGTTCCAGCGAGCATCCCCTCTATGCCTGCATCTTCAGCCTCTACCTTGCCGCTGACTTTTTCTGATCAGAATATAAATATTGTCAAGTCTCTTCCATCTTAAAAACAACAACAACAACAACAAAAAACCAAACAAAATAAAATCAAATACCCCCTCCCTTCACACTGAAGCTTCTGGAAATTGGAAACTTTGAAGAGGACGCACAACGCAGTTTCTGAAATGAAAAAGCAGAATTGATTGTTATTTTTGGTAAGCAAAATAGAGCCCTGCTTGCAAGACATAGTCTCTCTGGACAAAACGAACTGTAACCGTATGTAGTGTAGGAAACCAACTGAAATCTCACTCCTGCCCTGTGGTGTTGTCAAAATGACTCCTCCAGGCTGCAGGCCGCACTTTGCTGTCTCTGTGAGCACTGATACTTAGCCTCTCCTTTCTTGAAATGCTCTTAAAAGTCTTTCTGAGAGACTTCCATCTCCTGGTTTTTCTTTCATCTCTCTCACTGTTCCTCAGTTTACATTAAATTATTTTCTCGTCACTCTACCTTTCAAAAAATAGGATTCCTCATGTTTCATCCTCAGCTTTATTCCCTTCTAAGTCTGTATCCTTCCTGTGACACCTCATCTACTCCTTGATGGCTCCAAATCTTTATCTCCGGCCCAGAGCCCTCTACTAAAAAGTAGAGTCCCGTAACTAGGCTGCCCACTGGATATCTCCCACCTGGGGATATCGTGAGCTTTTCTTCTCAAAGATCCTGTCTTGCTACCATCATTTGTCCAGTTGTCCCAGTCTTCCTTGGTTTTTCCCTCTCCTCCTTTCCCATGTGTAATCAATGACTAAGTCTGATCAGCTCTGCTCTACTAACTCTCACACGGCTCTCTTCCCTCTGTCTTCACTGCCAGGGCCTCAGTTCTCATCTCTTACTTGAATTACCACAAAAGCCCCCTACTAGATCTCCTTGTTCAGCCTCCTTGCAGTTTACAATTTTGATCTCTCTAAATTGGCAGTCATGTCATGCTCCTGTTTTCAATCCTTTGCTTTTCCCCCATTGCCTTCAGGTCGGAAGAGATTCCTTATCAGAGCTCACAATGACCCTTGTGATCTGACGTCTACACTCATTTCCAGCCTTTTTTCTGGCATTCCTCACTGTTATCCCACACTTTTGAGTGAAACGCATCTGACACCTTTGCAGTTCCTCGAATTCAGTGTACTTATAAAGAGCTTCCACCTTCAGCATGCTACTCCCTGTCCTTGGAAACTCCCATTCCTTGCCTGAATAATTCATCTGAAATCTCAGCTGTTGCTTCCTCTGTGGAGAGACTTCCTTGACCACCCTCCCCACCCACAGTGTGATTTAAGTGCCCATCCTTTGTGCTCTCTCTGAGCACTTACTAAATTCTGTTACAGTCATTTGACCGCAAACTCCTGGATGTTAGGGATAACTGTGTCTTTCTACCTGTATCTCCAGTACCCCCTGCTTACTGGGTGACAGAGACGTGTTCATTAATGGTTGATGAATGAACTGGAGTTCTCACAGTGTTAAGGGCGTGCATGCATGCGCGCACACACACGTAAGTGCACACCCAAAAGATCCTTGAATCGGACTGATTCTCTAGATCCAACTACCAATTTATAAGAACAGGCCTGGAGAATATGTTACACGATACCATGCGGATGAAGTCAGCAAAATCTAAGTGCAGGAAATGCTGTTAGGACAAACAGCCACATTTCTTGAACTGCAATCAAGCAATTGCAATATATGGAGGTTTTTTAGGTCCTGATTTTTTTTTAAACTGTAAAAAAAAAATTATGACTCAGATGAACACTGTATATCTGATATTAAGGAATTATTGTTAATTTTTTAGATATGATAATGGCATTGTGCTTATTTTTTTAAAGGGTCCTCATGTTTAGATGTACGTTCTGACGTATTTATAGATGATATGATATGATGTCTGGGATTTGTTTCAAAATAATCTGAAAGGGAGAATAATCTGGGTGGGGAGACAGATGAAATTGGATTGGCCAGCAGCTGATAATTATTGAAGCTGGTGACAGGCACTCACTAGTTCATTGTGCTGTTTTACCTACTTTAGTTTATATTTTTAGATTTCAATAATTAAACTTTTATTGTGGCAAAATATACATAGTGCAAAATTTATGTTAACTTTTTTTTGTAGTTTTTAGTTTTTATTGAAGTTCCACTTAGTTAACATATAGTGTAACATTAGTTTCAGAAGAAGAAGTTAGTGATTCATCACTTACATATAACACGCTGTGTTAACCATTTTTAAGTATACAGTTCAATGGCATTAATTACTTCACATTGTCGTGCACCCGTCGTTACCATTCATCTCTAGAACTTTCTCACCTTTCCAAACTGAAACTGTACCCATTAAACAATATCTCATCCCCCTACCCTTACCCCTTTGAACCATTATATTTTCTGTCTCTATGAATTTGACTACTGTAGGTATATCATATAAGTGGAATCATATAGTATCTGTTCTTTTGTGTCTGGACGAATGTCTTAAGATAATGTTAACATGTCTTCCAGGTTTATCCGTGTTGTAGCATGTATCCGAATTTTATTCCTTTTCAAGACTGAATATACTCTGTTGTACGCATTTACACATTTTGTTTATCCATCTTTTTTTTGGGCATTTGGATTATTTCCAAAACTTTTTCCAGAAGGTATCTGATAATGTAATGTAAGGTGTACTGATTGTAGTTATCTTGCTGAAGAACTGGCATAAAGCTAATTTCTGTAGACATCAGATCCCAAAGGCATAAGAGTTTTTGAAGATTTACAGTCCATAGAACCCAGGAAGTGCCAGAGACTGCAGGCGGCGGGGTAAAAAGTTAAGAATAGGGAAAGGAAGTTACGCTTGTTGTTTAGGATTACTCAGAAAAGCTCTTGCCCTCATTGGCCTCTACCGCCTCTCAGGCAGCTTTTCTACTTCCTGAGTATCCCTACGCAGTTATTTCTAACACATGTAGCCCTGCCAAATGTATTTTTATTCTAAGCTCAGGAACTACCTTTCAGCGATTTTATACCAAAAATAAGTGTGCCACTTACAAGTAAAAGAAAAAACCTTTTATCTGTTCCTGCAGGAGATAAACCAAGTTAGAATGAAAGCCTAAACCAGAAAATGTTTGCATCAAATATTAGTCTGAAATTTATTCTTACTCTTCTGGTTTTTGGAAAATTATCCTTTAGACATCTTAAGGAGCAGCGGGGAGGTGAGGGGTATGTGAGATCTAATCTCAGGTTAACCTTGAGGTACCCAGAGAAGTTCTGAAATCAATGCGGAATTTTAGATATTCTGTAGAAGGAGCAATACTGTTTAGTTTGTTCTATGTTGCTCAGATTCTAGACTCCTTAGATAGGCCCAGAACTGTCCCTCCCATCTCGTGGTTTCTCAGGTTAGAACCGTCCAGAGTGGATTGTGGCTTCTCTGGTCAGGACTGCCCTGAGCTCAAGAAAATTCTTCTTTATCTTTCTCATCTAAACCTATTTCCTGCTTATAGTCTCAGGAGAGGGTTGCCTTTTATATCTTCTATTGACCATCCCGTGCACACTGGGTATTTGTCACATACCCCTTTGTCCTTAGAAGCCCCAGTTTTGGTTTTAGAGGTTTTATTTTTTGTTTTGATTTGGCTTTATTGTTTACTTTTTATTTTGAGATAATCGGAGATTCATATGTAGATGTAAGAAATAATGCACAGAGATCCCATGTATCTTTTACCCACTTTCTTCCAGTAGTAGCATCTTTCCAAACGGTATTATCACAACCAGGATATTGACCTCGATATAGTCCAGATAGAGAAATTTCCATCACCACAAGGATCCCTCCTGTTGCCCTGTGATAGCCATATCTACTTCTCGCCTGACCTCACCTCCTCCTTACCCCCAGCTGCCACTAATCTGTTCTCAATTTTTAGAATTTTCTCATTTTAGAAATATTATGTAAGTGGACTCACATAGTATATAACCTTTGTGTTTGGCCTTTTCGCACCACATAATTCTGTGAAGATCAGTCCAGGTTGTTGCAGTATCAATAGTTTGTTCCTTTTTATTGTTTAGCATTCCATGATTTAGATATACCAGTTTCTTTATTCATCTACTGAAGGACATCTGGATTGTTTCTGGATTTTGGCTATTAGGAATAAACATAAGTAATTAAACTGTGTGTAGAAGTTTTTATGTGAACATAAGTCGTCATTTCTCTGGGATAAATGCCCAGAAATACAAAAACTTGATCGTGTGGTAGTTGCATATTTAGTTTTACAAGAAACTGCCAAATTGTTTTCTAGAGTGTCTGTACCATTTTAAATTCCCACCAGCAATATATAAGTGATTCAGTTTCTCCATATCCTCAGCATTTGGTGTTATTACTCTTTTTTATTTCAGCCATTCTAATGGGTGTGTGGTGATACCTCATTGGGTTATAATTTGCGTTTCCCTGATGGCTAATAATGTTGGATATCTTTTCATATGCTTGTATATTATGTATGTCTTCTTTGGTGCAAGGTGTTTGGGGTTTTGTTTTGTTTTTAAGTAAACTCTACCCCCAACGTGGGGCTGGAACTCAGGACCCCAAGATCAAGAGTCACATGTCCTACCAACGGAGCCAGGCAGGTACCCCAAAAGGACTTTGTTCATGTTTTATTTGGATAGTTTGCTTTTTTAACTGTTGAGTTTTGAGAGTTCTTTATGTGTTCTAGAAACCGCTTCTTTATTGAACATGTGGTTTGCAAGTATTTTCTCCCAGTCTGTAATTTGTCTTTTTCATCTTTTTAACAGGGCCTTTCATAAGACAAACAGTTTTAATTTTGATGAAGTCCAATTTATCAATTTTTCCTTTTATAGATAATGTCTTAGATGTCAAGTCTAAGAACTCTGTGTACTCCATCATGAAGATATTTCTCCTAGGCTTTTTTCCTAAAACTTTATAGCTTATGTGTTAACATTTAAGTCCATGGTCTATTTTGATTGAATTTTTTATATCAGGTATAAAATTTGAGTAGAGGTTTATTTTTTACTTATAGATGTCCAATTGCTTCAGCACCATTTGTTAAAAGGTTATCTTCCCTTGGCATATTTGTGAGGGTCTATTTCTGGGTCATCTATTCTGTTCTGTTGATCTGTGTGCCTGTCCCTCCCAATATCACAGAATTTAGATTACTTTAGCAATGTAGTCGGGCTGAAGATGAGGTAGACTGATTCTTCCTTCCCACTTTATTTTTTTTTCAAAATTGTTTAGGTGTTCTTCTTCCTTTGCCTTACCATACAAGTTTAGAATAATCCTGTCTCTGTCTACCAAAAAGTCTTGCTATGATTTTGATAGGAATTGCATTAAAAACCCACATTTCAATCTAGGGAGAATTGACATTTTTTACTGTCTTGAGTCTTCCAATCCATGAACATGGATGGTGTTGTTGAGTTCTCCCATATGCTTGCAGATTTTCTGTCTAGATCTTTTCCCAGTTGTTGAGAGGGGAGTGTTGAAGTCTCTAAATATAACGGTGGATTTGTCTATTTCACCTTTACATTCTATCACTTTTCCCTTCACATCTTTTGCAGCTCCGTTGTTTGGTACACACGCATTTAAGATTGCTGTGTCCTCTTGGAGGATTGACCCTTTTATCACAGAATGTCTCTCCGCATAGCTGGTCGTTTTCTTTGCTCTGAACGCTACTTCACTTAATATTAATGTAGCCACTCTGGCGCTCCTTTGAGGAATAACTTGCAGACTATACTTGTATATTTGAAATGAGTTTCTTTTAGATATTATATAGTTGGGTTATGTTTTTTAATCCACTCTACCGGCCTCTTTTAATTGGTGTGTTAAAACCCTGTAGGGGCGCCAAGGTGGCTCAGTCGGTTACGCATCTGCCTTCGGCTCAGGTCATGATCCCAGGGCTCTGGGATCAAGCTCCACGTGAGGCTCCCTGCTCAGCAGGGAAACTGCTTCTCCCTCTCCCTCTGCTGTTTCCCCTGCTTGTGCTCTCTCTGTCTGTCAAATAAATAAATCAAATCTCAAAAAAAAAAAATCCCCTCTAAAAATAAATAAATAAATAAAAGCCTTTATATTTCGGGGCACCTGGGTGGCTTGAGTGGTTGGGCATCTGCCTTCGGCTCAGGTCATGATCTCCAGGTCCTGGGTTCCAGCCCCATGTCAGGCTCCCAGCTCAGCAGGGAGTCTGCTTCTCCCTCTCCCGCCTCTCCCCTTGCTTACGTTCTCTCTCTCTCTCAAATGAATAAATAAAATCTTTTTTTTTAAAAAGCCTTTATATTTCATGTTATTATTGAATTGTTAAGATTTATGCCTGCCATTTTATTTTTTGTTTTCTGTCATCTCTATTTTTTGTTTTATTTTTCTTGCCTTCCTATGGGCTACTTGAACTTTTTATAGAATTCCACTTTCATATACCCATAGTGAGTTTTTTATTTTTTAATCTATAGTATTTTTTAGTGTATCTCTTTGTATAGCATTTTTAATGGCTCCTCTGGATATTATATGTATGTGTGTGTGTGTATATATATATATATATATATATACACACACACACACACACAATATCACACTCTGCTGGTGTCATCATTGTTAACAAGTTTTCTGTCTTGCCAGATGGCCTCTTTCCTGGTACTTTGCCTAGAAAAAACACGCCTTTGTTGGGTTCTTTTTGTCTGTACCCACTGGCATTTCTGGGTTTCCGGCTTCTTCGGCTCCAAGTCTAGGATATACAAGGCAAAAAGAAAATCCAAGGAATTCACTCCCATGTCATTCTTCATAATGACCCCCATGTCCCTAGTCAGTCTGCTTTTTTCTCTCTTCACGGTCTTCTTTTTTTTAGTTTCTGATTTTTTTTTTTTGCTTTATGTGGAAAATAGACATAAATCTCATTTTATGCTGTATTTTTTTTTAATTTTATTTTTAAGCAATCTCCACACCCAACATGGAGCTCAAATTTACAACCCCAAAATCAGGAGTCACATGCTCCACTAACTGAGCCAGCCAGGCACCCCGAAGCTGTTATTTTATATCTTAAATGTGTTTGAAACATTTTGATTTTTGGAAACATCAAACTTTCAGAGTCTTGCTGTGTTTGTTTTGTATAACGTCTAGGGGTTTTAGTTGTACTTAGTGGTAGAGATAGGAAAAAGTAGATCTACTCCCATCTTCCTAGAAGTGGAAATCCCTCCCAGTTTTATTTTTGCTTTAATGTAGTATTAAGGTAAATTTTCTTTCTCTTTACTGTTCTGAGTATACCTATGACTCTGACCCAGCCCACTGGATCCAGCTTTGGAATTTACCCCAGAGGAAGTCGGCTCATAGCTAGACTGTCATAGACTTTCAGGCCAGTGCTTTTATTCTGTATACACATCATTCTTTCCTGTGTCTTTCATTTATTCTCCTTTGCATTGTTTCAGAGAGAGAGAGCTGCTGCTAGTAGAGACCTCTAAGCCACAAGATGGTGCCCCAGAGCAGTTCAAGCTAATCCTTTTCTGTTCTTCTCTGGGTCCCTATTTTTTTTTTTTAAGATTTTGTTTATTTATTCGACAGAGATAGAGACAGCCAGCTATAGAGGGAACACAAGCAGGGGGAGTGGGAGAGGAAGAAGCAGGCTCATAGCGGAGGAGCCTGATGTGGGGCTCGATCCTGTAACGCCGGGATCACGCCCTGAGCCGAAGGCAGATGCTTAACCGCTGTGCCACCCAGGCGCCCCAGGGTCCCTATTTTTTTAACTTAAATTAGTAAACTCAAGGCCATTTATCTACACCAGCATATAGCTCTGAAGACCCAAATGTGTTTTTCTTTAAGCCCTGTCTTCCCAGTTGTATGAAAACTTAAGCAATGAGTATCAAAAAATGTTTTTGTTTGAATTTTTTTGTATCTTTAACTCAGTGGAAATTCATATGGAAAATTTTAAAGTAATTGTCATTCCTCTTAATGAATTAAGTTGCCATTTGTAATTGGGCTCACTGAAAATAATCTGTAATCTCAGCATAGCTGTAGGAAAGGAATGTTATAGGGGTGCCTGGGTGGCTCATTCAGCTTAAGGCTAAGCAGTTAAGCTCTGACTTCCTCTCAGGTCATGATCTCAGGGTTTTAGGATTGAGCCCTGCATGGAGCCCCGCATTGAGCTCTCTGCTCAACAAAGGCCTTCTTGTCCTTCCCACTCTTTTTCTCTCTCCCTCCCCCTGCTCATTCTCTCCCTCTCAAATAAATAAATAAAATCTGAAAGGAAGGAAGGAAGCATGTTATAAGTGCATTCTGAAGGAGATGCACCTCTCAGTGTCTTTTGAGGTATTTGAATCGATGAGCCAAACTTCCTTACAGTGTAGATGTTTGCTTTTGATTACTAGCCTAACTTTTAAAATGATGGCTTAAACGATTATATAAAAATGTATGGAATAAAACCACTGGTAAATACATGTTAACAGTGTTTGGGTGGTAAGGTATGAGTGGTTTCTTCTTTGTTTTTCTTCTGGTCTATATTTTTCATGTTTTCAATAATGAGCAACTTTTATGATGGATAAAAATAGATGTTGAGTATATTCTTCAGCTAAGCAGAAAATATTTATTAACCATCTAACAAATGTAGAGCCAGCGTGTATATTTTCCTAGCCTTGATAGGCACTCCCTCACTAAAGACAGGGACCATGTCTTTTTATTTGGGGGGGGGAGATTTTATTTATTTATGCGAGAGAAAGAGAGAGAGAGAGAGGAGGAGGAGGAGAGAGAAAGCGCAAGGGGTGGCGGTGAGCGGAGGTGGAGGGAGAAGCAGACTTCCCGCTGAGCAGGGAGCTGATATGGGGCTCCATCCCAGGACCCCGGAATCATGACCTGAACCAAAGGCAGATGCTTAACCCAGTGAGCCACCCAGGTGCCTCAGGGATCATGTTTTTTAAAATTTCATAGGCTCAGATATCTACCACATGCCTTACACATAGAGAGACCTGGGAAATAACTGAATGAACATTGAAGCCCCCATTTCCAACTTTGAAGGAAAGAATTATATTTTACTGGTAATAAAGCTTTGGGTTTAGAGGCCTTACACTGGTCTTGGTATACTTCCGCTTAAGAATTAGCAAACATTCAGTGGACAAGTTGTGTCCACTCTATCTTAATTCTAGAACTAGTAATTAGGGATAATAAAACCAAATGCAGTTTCCTAACATAAGAGGATTAGTAATGGAGTAGGAGGAGCGATATAAATCGAAAGCATTAAGCAGTAATATTAAAAATCTGCTCTTACAAAATTCATTCTTAAGTCTAAGAATATATAATAGGTGCTAAAGCAATATTTGACAACTGACCAAATAAATGAATGTTTTTTTGATTAAAGAATTTTAAATAATATCCTAAAAGGCTACATGGGAAGAAATTATGAGTAAAGGGAAGCTAGATTAAAATCAGTGCCTTTTTAGGGGCACCTGGGTGGCTCAGTTAAGCATCTGCCTTCAACTCAGGTCATGGTCCCAGAGTCCTGGGATTGAGCCCCACATCGGGCTCCCTGCTCAGCGGGGAGCCTGCTTCTCCCTCTCCCTCTTCCTCTGCCACCACCCCTGCTTGTGCCTGCGTGCATGTGCGCGCACTCTCTCCCTGTCAAATAAAATCTTTTAAAAATAATAATAATTAAAAATAATAAAATTGATGCCTTTTCCAATCAAGACTCAAGAAAATTGATTTCTTCAGTGACTTTCAACTCCTGATTTTCTTAGGCTCAACAGCTGTTATAAAGAACTTTCGGGGCGCCTGGGTGGCTCAGTCGTTAAGCGTCTGCCTTCGGCTCAGGGCGTGATCCCAGTATCCTGGGATCGAGCCCCACATCAGGCTCCTCTGCTGGGAGCCTGCTTCTTCCTCTCCCACTCCCCCTGCTTGTGTTCCCTCTCTCGCTGGCTGTCTCTCTCTCTGTTGAATAAATAAAAATTTTAAAAAATCTTAAAAAAAAAGAACTTTTATATTTCTGATACAATAGTATATAACAAATTATAATTTTTCATTAACTGTTATTTTACTTAGTAATATCCATTTATAACTTAGTTTAATAAGTTGTAAATAAAAGTAATCTATGGACTTCTTATGAAAGGTTGAATGTAGGCAAGCTTACCAAGGTACTAGATTTGCTAAAAATCCCGACTTTTGAGAGGTAGTCATGTACACACAATATGGATGGGAAGTAGAGAAAATGGGAGTAAGTTCACTGAAAAGGAGACTAGAGAATAGAAATTAACAGAGCTTTGAGTGGAGAAAAGGATTTCAATGAAAGGTAACAGTCTCAGCAGAATCATGACATGGAAAAGTTGGCTGAAAAGATGCTATCTAGTCTAGCCATATACAAACCATGAAAAAAAAGTAGAACCCTTTATTCAAATGGAAACTTATGCAGAATACCGATATATAAATATACAAAAAGTGAGCTGTTTTGGTTGAAACAGGGTACGAACTAAAACCCATCCTCGTTGAACCTCCCTCTGTCTATCCCAGTGGACTCTGGAACACACTTTAAAAACAACTCATCTTGTCTATGCTTAGAACCCCCCCCCCCAGAGCAGTGAAATGTAGTCTGACCAGTAGGCAGGTGTTGGATATTAATTTGTAATAAGGAAGCATTTCTTCAGGCTTACAAAGATGGAAAATTATTTTAAGGAATGTTTTCTTACCCCTTACCAGAAAAGACTGTTTTACTACTATTGAGACTACCAGCTGGAAGAACCAGTCCACTTACTTGAGATTCTTCCCTTGGCCCTCTTGGGGACTGGCTTTGTGTTTTTTAGCTCTTGGGTGTGGTCTCTCAACTAGCTAAGCAGAATTTGCAGCTGCTGGTCCTGGGCCGAAAGCACATGCTAACACAGAACTCCAAGTGGAGGAAGGATGAGATGAAAAAGGTGCAACAGCAAGCCAGCTGCTTCTTTGCTGACAACATGTAAGTACTGAAGGTACTAGATGAATTACACTGGGCCCAAGTCATCTGCTTGTTAGTTACCTATTTTCGCCATGTTTAAAAGTGCATGCGTATGAATCCAAAAAAAGATTTGAGGCAGCTTACAAAAATATACTTCCTACAGCAGGATAAATTTAAATAGATGAGGAAATCAGGATAAAGGAGAAATAGGAAGAAGATAAAGTCAGAAGTGAGATGAGTACACAGAATGCATGCCGTGAGGTCCTACATAGATCATTTAACAAATATTTTATATATATGAGCACCTTCTGTGTTCTTGGAAAGCAGCAGTTCTTCACCAAGTCCCTGCCTTCCTGGGACTTAAAATAACAGGTAAACAAATAAAAAGGTAATGTATTTCCAGGCAGTTATCAATGTTAAGAAGACAATAAAGTAGAGTAAATAGCTGAAAAAGGATTAGGTAAGGGGTAGGTCCGAGGGTAGTGGATGGGGTGATCAGGAATAGCCTTTGGGAGAGGACAGGTACAAAGAGAAGGAGCTGGGACGCCTGGGTGGCTCAGTGGGTTAAGCGTCTGCCTTCAGCTCAGGTCATGATCCCAGGGTCCTGGGATAAAATCCAAAGAGAAGGAGTCTTTTGTGAAAATGGGAGGGTGGATGGAAGGACATATCAAGCAGAGGGACAGCAAGTGTTCCAAAAGCCACGAAGCAAGAATGTGTTTGGTGTGTTTGAAGAAAGCAGCAAACCAGTACAGAGGAGCTGTAGCAGCAGGAGGAAAAGTAGGTGGGTTCTGAGGTCAAAGAGAAGGCACGGACCACAGTACAGACGACCTTGTGGACTCTGGTAGGCAAGCAAGAAATCTGGATTTTATCCTAAATATAAAGGGAATGTTGCCACGAGCGACTTCTCAGGAAGCCAAAGGAACATGGAAAACAAGGTCAGTGACAAAATGGTACAGCGTCCATAAAGCAGAAAGCATCTGCTCCAGAGGGGCACAGACCCTCAACAGTACATGTGAAGTTTTTAAATACACGGAGTTTTACACATGGTTTATGCTGACAAAAGTTTATTTCCAACTTTGCATGGATAATGGGTGTCCCTCAGCCCCGGGTCTAGGTTTCATTATGTTGAACGTGATAGCTTCAGGATTTGTCAGAATTCCCCCAATTTTTTATTCCTAAGAAAATAAGGTGGCTCTCAATGCATGGAGCAGGAGGCTAGCCCCTCATTCAGAGCCCAAACCAATCCCTTTTTTCTTTAGCTAAGTCCTTTTATGTATTCCCGGAAAGGCTGCTTCTCTAAGAGTAGAAGACAACGGTAACGCTCTTCGCTCCCTCACTTTAGGCAACAGCGGGTAGACACGAGGAGCACAGGCTTGGGAACTAGTCTACCCAGATTCAGAGCATGGCCCTGCCGCCTCCTTTCTGGGAAGGTGTTTCCCTTCTCTGCCTTCTTCATATGTAACCCCCAGAGGGTTATTAAGAAAATCAAATGAGAGAATACCTGTAAATAATACATGTGAAACTGTGGCAGGGCACCAAGTACATGAAAAGCGTATATGTAGCGCCGTCCTCATCACTATTATTTTCCTTAGGTGGAGGAATTGGATAAATGTGGTGGTAAAAGCAAGAAGCCTGATGGAAATTGGTTTTGTGCTTGGTTTGGGACTTGTATTTATGGTGTTCTTTAAAGTGACCTTCTATGGCTTTGGATTTGAATACTTAAGTGGTTTTTTTTTAAGATTTTATTTATTTATTTGACAGAGACAGCCAGCGAGAGAAGGAACACAAGCAGGGGGAGTGGGAGAGGAAGAAGCAGGCCCCTAGCGGAGGAGCCTGATGTGGGACTCGATCCCAGAGCACCAGGATCACACCCTGAGCTGAAGGCAGACGGTTAACAACTGCACCACCCAGGCGCCCCTGAATATTTAAGTTTTTAACATTAATTTGATTTTCCACTGATGTGCCAAAGAAGTCTTCTCAAACAAGCACTACAGAGAATAGTATAGTGAATCCCCATGTAACTGTCACTCAGCTCCAAGGATTACCACATTTTCCTCATCTTGTTCCCCATAAGCCCCTGCATTTTTTTCTTTTTTTCTTTCCTCTCTCTTTTTCTTGGGGATTTTTAAGGCAGATAGATTCCAGTCATTTATCATTTCATTTGAAATAGCTTAGTATAAAATGAACATCAAATAGTCCTACTTGGGTCATTTGGATCAGGGCATAAGACCTATCCCGTGCTGCAGTCCGAGTCTCCGGAGCCAAGGCGGCTACTGCTGTCCTCACAGTGCACCTCCTCCTGTGCTAAGTGCTGAAGCTGAGGGTCCGCTGGAGACTCTGAGTCACTGACTCTTCTCAAAGCAGGAGATGCCTTCGGGTGCGGATCTGGGTGACTTCCCAGAAGCTGCTTTGAGATACCAATTTTAGCTTTGAGGCAGCCCATTATTTTTGGTAGCTTGCAAGGAAGTGTCATCCTGCCCTTTTAATATTATGGACATTTTTCGAGTTTCAGTGAGGAAAGCGGGGGAAGGGTATGCTTTGTGGTGGATAAGGCAAATAGGAACAACACCCAGGGCACACAGAGAACCAACTTTTGAATGTGAAGAGAGAATTATTGTTTTTTTTTTAAAGATTTTATTTATTTATGTGACAGAGAGACAGCCAGCGAGAGAGGAAACACAGCAGGAGAGTGGGAGAGGAAGAAGCAGGCTCCCAGCGGAGGAGCCCGATGTGGGACTCAATCCCAGGTCGCCGGGCTCACACCGTGAGCTGAAGGCAGATGCCTAACGACTGCGCCACCCAGGCGCCCCAGGAGAGAATTATTGTTAGAATTTTCCATTTTAGTGGAAGAGCCCAATTGAGCCAACTTGAGCATTTGCATTCCCTTCCCCTTAGCTTTCCATTTGTGTTCTAGTTAGTGCTGTCTACTAGCAAAAGACTTGGAAGTGGTTGGATTATAAGCATCACTGGGATCATGTCACTTAACAGTGAGAGGACTGGGGTGCCTGGGGGGCTCAGTCAGTTAAGCATCTAACTTCAGCTCAGATCATGATCTCAGGGTCCTGGGATCAACTCCCGGCCGTGTGGGGCTCTCTGCTCATCGGGGAGTCTGCTTGTCCCTCTCCCTCTGCTTGTGTTCTCCCCCAGCTTGTGTTCTCTCTCTGTCTCTCATATAAATAAATAAATAAATAAATAAATAAATAAATAAATAAATAAATAAATAAAATCCTTTTAAAAAGATGCAGAGCACCTCTGAGGAAAGTGGAATAAGAAGTAAAAAGCATGGTAAAAATGCTGTCCTCTGCCTCCTTGGGGCTGTGCTTGATTGTATTCTTTCTTATGTCTGACTCAGCTCAGAGGATGACCCATTCCTTCTGTATGCCACACTGCACTCGGGGAACCACTGTAGATTTATCACAAAAGATCTGATGCGGGACCACAAGGCCTCTCTACGTGATGCCAAGACCCAGCGCCTCTTCTTTAAGTGGCAGCAGGGACATCAGCTGGCAATTACTAGAAGGTTTGCAGGATCAAAATTAACCTTTCAGGTATGTTATTGGTTCTCTACATAATGGCAACAGAGTTGAGTATATAGGAAGAATGTGGCATAGTCAAAGAATAGTACGACTAGTTGGAGGTTTTAAATGGTTTATTTTTCTCAGCTGTAGTTTGGTATTTGGAATTAGCCAGTTCCTGGAAACAGAAAGCCTGCCAGGGCAAAAGTTTTCACGGACCAGCCCCCACATTAATTGACATAGTGAAAACATCTGAGATGTCATCAATGGTGACTTCACTTATGTCATCGATTATTACTCCTCATACATGTTTTTTATTTTCCTATTTATTTGCAATAGCTGAAAATTCCTTATCCCTTATGGTTCATCATATTTCCGCTAAGCAATTCCTTTTTCCTGGTAATCCTTTTCTGCAGCGTGGTCTCGACTGAGTTCTCCTTTGATTCTAGTTTAGATTTCTGCAAATACAAGGAATGTCTCTTGTGTGAAAACAAAGGGAGAAAATCCAAAGGCGAGGTATTGTAGAAAAATACACTAGTCATTGGTAAATATCGTCCAATGGTCAAAAAACATACAAAACAACAGATCTGTACAGAAAATCAAGACTGTGGGAAATGATACAGGACAAATGACTTGGTTTTCTCAACAATGGAAAAATACAAGAAGAATAGAGATGAAAAGTAAAGCTCTATTTAAAATTAAGAGATAATTCAGTCACGATGTAATAACCCAATTTCGACTCCTGTTTAAAGAAATCAACTGTAGAATATATGTATGCACATGTAATAACTGGGGAGGTGTGAACAGTACATATCTGATGATAAGGATTTGTTGACTCTTAAGTGTAATAATAGTATTGAACTTATAAAATAGATCCTTATCTTTTAAAGATACATATTGAATATTACAGAAGAAGTGATATAATCTCTGAGATTTGCCTCACAATAATCTTGAGGGGTGGTATGGATGAAATAAAATTAACCGTGTGTTGATAATGGTTGAAGCTGGCGTTCATTATACCATTTCTCTGCTTTTGATTACACCAAATTTTCTCTCACAAAACTGATAAAGGCAAGAAAAGGAATACTATCGCCTATAAATGTGATGCTTCTATAGACAATATTTAACCTTAAAAATGAACCCCCCCGAAAAAGGAACCCCTATACTAGGATTCATCTTCATAGAGCTAGCTGTTCTTTGAAAATCCATTGTTAAGTAAGAGAGAATACTCCTGAAGCAAACTGAGAAGTTGTCAGAAGAGAAAGGGAAATGGCCAGGTAACCCTTTAATGTTGTTCTCAATGTTTGGTTCACTTTTTAATTCAACAGCATATTCCCAGTTATGACACAGTGGTGCAAACAACTGGAGACTCGTGGCACATCCCATATGATGAAGACATGGTGGAAAGATACTCCTATGAAGTGCCAACCAAATGGCTTTGCCTTCACCGAAAGACATAAAGACTCTACCCCAGGCTAACCTCGTATTTGGGTGCCCTTCTGGTTGGCATCAGAGCTCTTCAGTTGATCCTTGTTTAGGGCAGTGCTCCTGTGTGATCCACTGTCCTGTTTGGTCCAGTTGGTTTGCATGTCAACAAATTGATTTTTTATTAATTAAATAAAATATAATATCTCTTCATAACCAGTTGCATTTGTTTTTGGAGACTTATGCAGACTTGGGGAACTCAAGGCAGAGTGAAGCCTACGTTTCTGCTGGTGGGCCAGCTACCCCACTTACTTGGGCAACAAGTGCTTCCGATATCCATTTTGCTACTCCTGACCTCACCTTCCAGGTTCTCCAATAGCAGAATCAATCCATCTAGGCCTAGGCTGCTCATGTTGTTTCTAAACCCCTTCTCTCATTTCCGATATTATCTCATCCTGTACAGATTATCTCCTACTCGGGGGGCCTGGGTGGCACAGCGGTTGAGCGTCTGCCTTCAGCTCAGGGCGTGATCCCAGCATTATGGGATCAAGCCCCACATCAGGCTCCTCCGCTATGAGCCTGCTTCTTCCTCTCCCACTCCCCCTGCTTGTGTTCGCTCTCTCGCTGGCTGTCTCTATCTCTGTCGAATAAATAAATAAAATCTTTAAAAAAAAAAAGATTATCTCCTACTCACACTGAATCACTTAATGTCCTTTGTGATAAACTGGCCAAGATATCAGATGCTTATTAGCAACTTTTACTTATCAACCAATGATTTGGGTTGGAGGAAAAGGAGGAGTTCATTCTCTTTAGCCTGTGGTCATTTGTTCTTCATTCTGCAATGCCTTTTTCAAATTGGTTCAATATTTTGTGAACTCTATTAGTTCGGTCACTCAGTATATGAGAGCTTTTTAAAGGATACAGATTTTTTTTTTCATTTAATCAAGTTTGACTTAGTTTAACAAGTCATAACTTTTCATATTTGCCTCTGTTTTACCTGCTTGCCAGCCACCTTACACCTTACTGGACCTTGATTTTAACTGGAAATATTCGTGTCCCAATACTTTATGTTCTTTACTTAGTCATACATACTGTATGGTTTAATATTCAAGAATAGGCCAAACCAATCTATGGTGATAAAAAAATCACAGTAGTTGCCTGAGGCAAGGTCACAAGAGAACTTTCTGGAGGGTGATAGAAAGTTCTACGTATTGATCTGGATGATGATAATTTAGGTATATGTGTATATTAGTCAAAATTTATCACACTAAATACTTAAAATGGATGCATTTACAACAACATATCAAAAAATGTTAACATTAAGCAGATAATTATCTAGAAATGCCCGGGTGGCTCAGTCAGTTGAGCTTCTGGCTCTTGTTTTTGGCTCAGGTCATGATCTCATGGGTCGTGGGATTGAGCTCTGCTTGGGGCTCCTCTCTCAGCAGGGAGTCTGCTTGAAGATTCTGCCCCCCCCACTTGCACATACACTCTCTCTTTAGAGCTCTCATAAATAGATAAATCTTTTTTTTTTTTTAAGATTTTATTTATTTGACAGAGAGAGAGACAGCCAGTGAGAGAGGGAACACAGGCAGGGGGAGTGGGAGAGGAAGAAAGGCTCCCAGCGGAGGAGCCTGATGTGGGGCTCGATCCCAGGACTCTAGGATCACGCCCTGAGCCGAAGACAGCCGCTTAGCAACTGAGCCACCCAGACGCCCCTAAATAAATCTTTAAAAAAAAAATTATTACATGAAATAAACAAGTAAATTACCTCATTTACATAAAACCATGTATGCAAATGTAATAGGGTGTGTAGTATGCGGAGAGAGACTATCCAGGAAAAACACAGGAGGGGATGTTTCATCTCGTTATCCATTTACAGGATCCTACCCTGCTGCATGCCTAGACAAAAGAGCCCTCCAGGAAAGTGTTTGATAAATCGATAGTATTAAAGATGCTGAGGATCAGAAAGTTCTCATAAATCCCATCTGCTTATTTTCTAAATTTCATTAACTGCATACTTAGAAACTGTGCTTTCAGTGAATTAAACTTCTTCTAAAGGACTATCCTACTTTTAAGAAAATTTTTTATTTTTTTTATTTTTTTTTTAAAGATAATTTATTTATTTGACAGAGATAGAGACAGCCAGCGAGAGAGGGAACACAAGCAGGGGGAGTGGGAGAGGAAGAAGCAGGCTCATAGCGGAGGAGCCTGACGTGGGGTTCGATCCCATAACGCCGGGATCACGCCCTGAGCCGAAGGCAGACGGCTTAACCGCTGTGCCACCCTTTTTTAAAAAGAAAAAGGCATTTGTTAAATAAGCTTATCGAAAAGCTTAATGCAAATACCTCACAAGGAGCATGTGGAGAATGGGGGAGGATACAAAAGGAATCCTAGAACTTTAGAGTAGGCCTGAACCTTGAAGAACATAAAGTCCAACAGTAGCATTTTATAGAAGGACAGACCCAGAAAGATGAAAGGGCTTCTTTGGATCCCACAGCTAGTTAGGGGAGACATTTCAGCTATAACCCACCTCCCTGATACCCAGCCAAATAGTCTTTCTTCTGTACACTGATGTAGGCTAAAGTAGTTCATAAAAACTCAGACGGCCTGAATGGTAGAGCATCCAGTATTTAGATTTAGGACCTTTGTTAGCCACATAGAAGAAAGGGGGTGGAACGAGAGCAAAGAAACAAGGGAGTACCTCTATAAAGGGCCCACATTTGTAAAATGGCTCATCAATGTAGAAAATCGGGTAGGGAAATTATGTTATTTTTGAACTCTTTAATACTATTCAAAAATAAAACCCTGAGGGGTGCCTGGGTGGCACAGCGGTTAAGCGTCTGCCTTCGGCTCAGGGCGTGATCCCGGCGTTATGGGATCGAGCCCCATGTCAGGCTCCTCCGCTATGAGCCTGCTTCTTCCTCTCCCACTCCCCCTGCTTGTGTTCCCTCTCTCACTGGCTGTCTCTATCTCTGTCGAATAAATAAATAAAATCTTTAAAAAAAACAAAAAATAAAACCCTGGGGGGTGGGGCTCCTGGGTGGCACAGTTGGTTAAGCCTCTGACTCAGTTTTGGCTCAGGTCATGATCCTGAGATCCTGAGATGGAGTCCTGCACAGAGCTCCACGCTCAGCAAGGGGTCTGCTTGAGATTCTCTCTCCCCTCTTCCTCAGCCCCTCCCAGTTGTGCTCTCTCTTTCTCTCAAACAA
Organism: Ailuropoda melanoleuca; assembly: GCF_002007445.2. Classification (NCBI taxonomy): domain Eukaryota; kingdom Metazoa; phylum Chordata; class Mammalia; order Carnivora; family Ursidae; genus Ailuropoda; species Ailuropoda melanoleuca. The sequence continues at coordinate 12,922,640 of NC_048237.1, forward strand.
ATAAACCATAAATAAATAAATAAATAAATAAATAAATAAATAAATAAAACCCTGGGGCTCCTGGCTGGCTCAGTCTGAGTAAGATGTGACTCTTGATCTCAGGGTCGTGAATTCAAGCCCCACATTAAGTGTAGAGATAACTAAAGAATAAAAATTTTAAAAAGTAAAATCCTAATTTCTGCCTGACAGGAATTGAGGTACATGTGTTATTTGCCCAGGAGTAGGGGTATTCTAGGACTGTTTAGGGTAAATCACACTGATGCAGGACCCTGGCAAATGCAGAGATCTGAAAAAGGAAGACAGCTGTTCTGATCACCTGAGTGGAAAAGAAAAAGCTACCTGTGAAGCAAGGTGCGAGACAATGGGAAGAAGAATTCTTTTAAAAGTTGTGCTCTGAAAAACAACAACAACAACAAAGGTTGTCCTCTGGATTGATAGCATCTTTCAGGTCAGCTACGAACAAATGAAGGCTCTGAAAGGGCATTGACTCTGCCAGTGAAAATACTTAAGTGCTTTGAACTTCACTCTGACATGCTCCTGAATTTATACTCTTCCTTATTGCTATTCTCTAGACCCCAAAACGAGAAGATCTCGAAGGGGAAGGCTGAGTTAATGATTCTCTCAGGACTACATGGGGACTGCCTCACCTCTGGTGTCTTGTTCTTCACCTTAAATTAACTTTTGTCTTCAAGTTTGCACTTCAATAGAATGACTTGCTCTCTGGTCCTTTAACAGGTTTGTCACTTTTAAAAAAATTGTCTGAATGCACCATAAAATGCATCATTATGTTCATGTTAGATTTCTTTTTTCCCCTAATAGTTTCATTCTAAAGCAAGAATGGAAAGGAAGAGTGTGTTATCTGGGCACCTGAATTCTGGTCCATCATGGTGAGTCTTATATTCATTGGCTAAAAATTAATATTACCAGGGTAATTGAGGGCAATGCTAAGTGGAGTTCAGATCTGGTATTTCAGCTGTCCTTCAGTGATTTGGAATTCCTAGAGTGCAAAACATGTAAGGGTGCTCTTGTGGGAACGGCTGGGAGTGTAGGAACATAGACCACTGTGATGAAATGGTGATATTTTGATTTAGGTATTCTTTCAGGCTGGGACTTAACCAGAGAGAGCTCTCAGTAAAAGGGACCAGGCAGCTGTTACAGCCCCCTGTAATCCACAGGATTGAGTAGGGTTCCCAGGTAAAATACAGGACTATGAGTTATCTGAAATTTGAATTTCAGATAAATAACATTTTTTTTTACTGTAAATATGTCTCAAGTATTGCAGGGACAGACTTATACTAGAAATATTGTCTATCTGAAATTCACATTTAACAGGTCACCCTGTATTTTTTTTTAATTTTTTATTTATTTATTTGACAGAGATAGAGACAGCCAGCGAGAGAGGGAACACAAGCAGGGGGAGTGGGAGAGGAAGAAGCAGGCTCATAGCGGAGGAGCTTGATGTGGGGCTCGATCCCATAACGCCAGGATCACGCCCTGAGCCGAGGCAGACGCTTAACCGCTGTGCCACCCAGGCGCCCCACCCTGTATTTTTATTTGCTACATCTGACAACCCTCGGTGAGAATTACATGGGAGGGGGAGCAGTAGTGGGGAATGAAGCATCGAAATAGTCCAGCAGTCCTACGGGAGGCAGGAGGGGAACAAGGAGGTGAGTAAAAAGCACCTGGGTGGGGAAAGACAGGTGAGAAGACCAGCTTTTCCCTGCTTTGTCCCAGCCAATGACAAGTAGTCTGCTTGAATGTATACTCTGTAAGCAACGGGACTTCCATTTAGAGATCTACTTAGAGAAAGCTGTAGAAAACAGTGAGATGAAAAAACACAAGAGAATACCAATGAGTTAATGCAGTAAATCTTGAGAAATAATCTTTAATTTTCTCTTATCATGTCTATTTCATGTTGTTTCAAAATTCCCTCAAGCTCTTTCTCCCGAGGTTTGGTCTTTGTTAGCAATATTCGATCTGACGGGTGCTTCCAGAGACCTCACGTACACAACTTTCATTCAACTGGGAATTGAAATAAACAGGAAGACAATTATCTAGTCACTGATGGCAGCTAAAAATAGTTTGTGTTGCTACTAGAGACACTCAGTACATTCTTATCAAATGGATTAAGTTATTAATGTAACCATAATTTGTTGTAAATAGCAGTGTCATATGAAGGGTTTTTGGTAGTTTCTGAAAAGAAATGTGACATAAATTTCAACCGCATTAAAATAATTATCCCTGGGGCACCTGTGTGGCTCAGCTGATTAAGTGTCTGCCTTTGGCTCAGGTCATGATCCCAGGGTCCTGGAATCAAGCCCCACATCGGGCTCTCTGCTCAGCAGGGAGCCTGCTTCTCCTTTGCCCTCTGGCTACTTGTGCTCGCACGCTCACTCTCTCTCGCTGTCAAATAATTAAAATCTTTTTAAAAAATAAATAATCAACCCCTGTCTTCTCTTTGTGTTAGTTAAAATCCAGCTCCAAACAGCAAATACTTGAGAAATCACTGCTAGGGACTTTCATTTCTAATATGGTAGAGACATAAATTCATTTTTGAAGAGACCAGGTCAGATTGCCCTGTCACTCTCAGCTGGGCTAGAACATTACTTGATATCAAGTTTAGTTCACGTCAAAATATTTAAAATCGATTATTAAAACAGGTTTCTTTTGCTTTCTATGGCTACATTAGAACAGAGAATGTCAGTGTTCTGACAGGTGCCAATGGAATTCTGTGACAATTCTGCTGTTCATTTGGCTGTCTCGGGCAGAGCGGTGTCCCAGCCTGGGAGAAGAGAATGGGCCTCCACACCTCCGTGAAATAGGTTCCTTTGAAAGTGGTTATGGCAGGTCTTCCCAAAGGTAAGTCCCGTTCCCAGAATTGCTTAAGATGTACTGTACTACCAAGTCTTTTTTTTTTTTTACCCCAAGATCAAGACACATGCTCTACCGACTGAGCCAGCCAGCGCCCCTATTACTAAGTCTTTATTTTTTTTTTTAAAGATTTTTTATTTATTTATTCGACAGAGATAGAGACAGCCAGCGAGAGAGGGAACACAAGCAGGGGGAGTGGGAGAGGAAGAAGCAGGCTCATAGCAGAGGAGCCTGATGTGGGGCTCGATCCCATAACGCCGGGATCACGCCCTGAGCCGAAGGCAGACGCTTAACCGCTGTGCCACCCAGGCGCCCCTATTACTAAGTCTTTAAAAATAAATTATTCTTATAGTTTTTTCCTCTCTTCAGTGACCTTGTCTTAGAATCCAAAGCTGTATTTTTTCTATCCTTTGCTCCAAAGCTGAGCTGAATTGCTGTTAAGTTGATATATATATATATATGCATGCCTATTGCATATATATAATTTTTAAAGGATCATTCTCTATAAACTCTTCTATCTTTGTTTTCCCTTGAGAGAAAATAAAAACCTCTTTGTTTGTATAGTCTTCTGCCACTTCTTCCTTGTGTACTCTAATCATAATAATATAAATTTCTGAAGAGGGGCAGCCAAGTTAAGCTAGGGCATTGTTGTATACCCTAACATACTACTTGCAGAGCTGTGTGCTCACACACTCCTCAAGGCTTCCTTGTGTTCTGAAGGAAACTTGCATTCCAGGAAGCTGTCACTCTGATACTATCTATTGGCTCAAATGAAGGGTCATGTCCTTTGGCATTGAGTCTTGTTCTGGCAGGCGTGGTCAAATCTTTGAAGAAATGGGTCTTTTCCAACTTAGGCCCTCTAATGTCCAACTACTAAAGAAATAAACTCTAGTCAGACCAAGTTTTTGAAGAGAGTCTCAGGAAGGATTGCTGCTTTACACAGATAAAGAGCTTTTTATCTTTTAAAACAAATCACATGGCTCTTTTTGTTCATTGACACACCAAAGGAAGTATATATGAGGAAATCAGTGTCGAACAGTTTGTGCTTTTTAAGTGTCACTAGATTTTTTTATTCCCACCCACTGCTGTTACCCTCAGAGATTCCAACACCACCCATATTTTGGTCTCGTTTCTTAATCTCTTAAACTTGGGTCATTTGGGCTTCCTGTGAGATGGCCAACCTGGGCCTTTTACATTACTTAAAACTGTTCCAGCTTCAGAATTGCAAACTTTCAAGTTCTTTGTTTTGACCACAACTCTTTACCCGTCCCACTCCTTCATCCCAACAACCAGCTCACTGGTGTGTTCTGAGGCCCATCCCTTCCTTACTTTAAAGGCCTCGACTGTCAATCCCCATTTGGGTGTGCTTGCCTTCTTCCCCATCCCACTTTTTTTTTTTATAAGATTTATTTATTTATTTATTTGAGAGAGAGAGAAAGCGGAGGGAGGGCAGAGGAAGACAATCTCAAGCAGACTCTGCATTGAGCAAGGAGCCCAATGGAGGGCTCAATCTCACAACCCTGAGATCATGACCTGAGCTGAAATCAAGGGTCCGTCGCTTCACTGACAGAGCCTTTCAGGCGCCGCCCACCCCCACATCCCACTCTTAAAGCATTTATCTTAGAGATGGTTTCAGTAACACTGCTGATTCTTTCATTCCTTTCACCTCCTGTAGTGCCTTATATAAACCTCATTTTGGATAGCCCCAAGCCACTCCACCTCATTCCTACACACCAGCATTGCTAGAAAAGTCAGGAAATTAGACAGCTGGAACCTCACTCCCATTTGAAGATTCTTGTTTTCATCTTTCATTGAATTCCCATTAATTTCCTGAAGGTGTTCTCTCAACCTTTGCGATCTTAACTTGAAAAATAGCTCATCTCCTGCAACTTCCATTTCCTTTTCCGTTAAGCGGAGAAGATGAGCTGCAGCCTTCTCAAACTTCAATGGGCATAGAATCATCTGGGATCTCGTTTAAAACACAAATTCTGATTTGGGTCTGGTGTACTTAGTGATGCAGTGCCGCAGACCGTATTTTGAATAGTGTTTTGAGTAGCGGCAAATGAGCTCAAGCTTACATTAAAACAATAATACAACAACACTTGTGAGTCTAAGTCGTGAGTCATAACCACGCCATTCTCACCGTCAGCAGGTGACTTAACCAGAATCTACATGCCTTCTGTTATGAGCCTCTTTAGCAATTTTGCCCTTTCCAATAATGTTGCTACTCTGACCCTTTCTCCCTTTTCTTTTCTAGGTTACTTTTTCTACTTGCCTTCATTCTCTCCCTTCTTGGTGACTTGAGACCTTGTTCTCTTCAATAAATCCCTTTCCACTGGCTCTCTTCCATTCTAATTGCAAACACCTGTAGGTTTGTACCCCAACAAAACCATGCCTTGCTGGGGTTAGTTTAATAGACAGGTGTCTCAAAGGAAGGTGCCATCTCTACCCCTGGCTTCTTTCCAGTTAGGCATTTCTACCTGGGTGGCCTGCGGACCCTCAAACTCAACCACTTTGGAAACCACTCATCTTCACCCCAACAGAGGGACTTCCTGCCCTACTTTGTTATTTTTTCTTGTTCCTTCCCCCTTACTTGCATACTTATTCAATTAGCAATTACAATTAGCAAATTGTGTTGATTTTTACCTTCAAAATGTCTGTTGTGAGCTAATCAACTCTTGACTAAGTTTCCAAAAGAAAATTTCTTTTTAAAAAAAGCTTTGTACATGAATATATTCATAATAGTGTTACTGATGATAATAATAATAACAATAACAATAATAAATTATAAATAACTAAATGCTCAAAACAAGGGAATGAAGAAGTAGGTATAATTTTAAATGTTACAGGGATTAAAATGATTCTTTGTGTGTTGGCATGGATTAAATCAAAAAGCATCTACAAAATGGTATGTCTACTATGATCCCATTTTTTAAATAGGGAGGGAGGGAGGGAAGAAGGAAGGAAGGAAGGAAGGAAAGAAAGGGAAAGGAAAGGAAAGGAAAGGAAAGGGGAAAGGGAAAGGAAGGAAACACCTGGAGAAAAGTATCTTAAAGAAATAACATTTTGTTGATTACAAAATGTTAGTAGGTATCTCTGGGTGTTAGAATTGTGGATGATTTTTACTTTCTTCTTTTCATCGTCCACATAGTCTGAAAGTGTTACAGCGTATGTGCCATATTCCACTGAGGCACAGATATAGTAGATACTAAGATTCCCAGGTGAGTGTGAGGCACACACCACAGAAGCAGATTTTACAAAAAGAATAAAGGAGAACCTGCCTCACAACCTCTGGCCCCTTAGCCAGGCCAAAGATGTGAAAGAGTCAGAGGAGGGGCGCCTGGGTGGCACAGCGGTTAAGCGTCTGCCTTCGGCTCAGGGCGTGATCCCGGCATTATGGGATCGAGCCCCACATCAGGCTCCTCCGCTGTGAGCCTGCTTCTTCCTCTCCCACTCCCCCTGCTTGTGTTCCCTCTCTCGCTGGCTGTCTCTCTCTCTGTCAAATGAATAAATAAAATCTTTAAAAAAAAAAAAGAGTCAGAGGAAGGAAAAAGATAAAGAAGTCTGGAGAGAGCCGTTGCCAGGCTCTGAGTTCCTTGGGTGTCCTCTGACCCCAGGACCCCAAGAAAGATGACTCAGTAGGAGGACTTGGAGATCGTCCTGCAGTATGGGTGACCCCGAGTGCTGGCGTCTGAGAACACTGAAGCTTCTGTGGATGGTTCTGAGTCTGCTGGCAAATATGGAAGATGGCAGAAGGGCTGACAGGGGCATTGGAAAGAGAACCAGAGAGGGCTCTGCCTTGAAAGGTCTGCTGGGGGCCAGATGTAGGAGCGGGGAGGGTTGTCTTAGGCTGGAGGGGAACTTCTGGATGCCCAGGGGATTGAAGAAGGAGCTGCAAGTGCCTGCCTACATGTAAAGATATATGGGCCCAGCAGTGAATCACTGAAGGGCCTAGAAGAGTGGCCTAGAGAAGAGCATCAGCTTTAACATCTGTCAGGCTCACCAAAAACACCGGCTTTAAAGATCTGCTAGGCCTAAAAGTATTAAGCCACCCATTCTTACCTACCCTCCCCATTCTAGCCCTCCACTGTCCATCCTCCACCTTGGCTAGGGACAATTTTGAGCCAGGAGTGATTAGGGAGGAAAAGCCAACCATCCTCCCTACCCCTTTCCACTGGAGGCTTTGATCTGAAACCAACCTAAGCTGGCAGGTGAGAAATGATGCAGTGCTATTTGGAGTTTTTATTGTTCTGGAACTGGATATTCTAATTTTTGGATTGAGACTGCATTTGTTACTTAAAGTGACCATAGCACTGCATACTGTCTAAGGAACAGAGAAGTAATGGGACCTGCCAGTTTTCAAGTAGAGGCAAGAAAGAGTACGAAAGGAAGAATCACATTGTAGTTTATCACGGTCTGTTCATCATGCCTGTTACCAGAACCCAGATTCCTGCTTCCATCATTTCTTGCCCCCCACAATGGTAACCACTATCTAATCCTCTAACAGTATAGATTCGTTTTGCCTGGTTTTGTACTTTATATAAATGGAATCATTCAGGATGCGCCCTTTTGTGGCTGGCTTCTTCCTTTCAGTCATAGGTGAGGTCCATCCATCATATTGCATGTAATTGTATTTCATTCGTTTTTGTTATTATACAATGTTTGTACTGTGAATGCATCACAAATTATTGATTGTACTGTTGATGGGTATTTAAATAGCTCCCAGTTTTTGCCTATTACAAATAGCACTGCTTTGAATAGTATATCACTTTTCACAATGGGCGGAGAGCAATTAAAAAATCTCTTGCAATATTGTTTCCCTTCCAGTCTCATGACTGCTACCCCAGTTCATGACTTCAGAAACTTTCACTTGGACTATTAGCAATAGCCTCTTGATTGAAATCCCCATGTATAGTTCATCATAAACACTGCCACCAGATTTATAGTCCCAGAGCATAATTCTAGTCATGCTGCTTCCCTAACTCAAAACCATTGAATGTCTCTCCATTGCCTTCCAACCAGAGCCTCTAAATTCCTTAGCTTAGGCAATCAGGGCCTCCTCCCTGCATTTGTATCCTAATCTAGAACACTTGTGAGTCCTAGTCAACCTAGGCCATTCCCATATCCTAAACACAGGCTCTTCTTCCCCTGCTTCTGTTTTCAGCCACTCCCACCCCATGTTGCATCCTGGTGCCCCCCACACTGCTCCCCACAACGAACACGCCTGTCAGAGTTCTCGTGCTCCTAAGCTGAGCTCAGATACACTTCCTCCAGCAGGCAGCTTACGTTCCCTACGGCCCAAGGTGATGTCCTGTTTACAGTGCTCTGTTGGACTTGACCTTATGTGTGATGAACTGCCTCGTGCTAGTGTTGCTTTCATTCGTGTTTCATCTTCCCCACCAGAGTGCGGCCCCCATCTGGTCCATCTGCGTGTCTCCCAGAGCAGCCAGTCCAGCTTCTTACCCATGAAAGGGGCTCGGTAGATGTTTGTTGAATGACTTTGGGGAAGTTGTCTGAAAATGTCTTCCTGATTTTTACCTCCAGTTCCCACTTCTCCTTTGAGTGAATTCCCCTCTTGCTCCATGGTAATTTGTGTGTGAGCTGGCTAACTCAAGAATATAGTCTCTGGCGTGTGATGCTTTGACTGATCCTCAGGAAATGATAATTTCTCAATGCCACCCTCTGTAATCATTACCATTTAAACCCCCTCAGTCTTAAATGAATGCAGTATTTACTAGGCATCTACAATGTATATGGCACTGTGATAACTGGAATGAAGTTTGCTATACTATACCTGTAAGACACCATTCTAGATTTTTTTTCAAAGATTTTATTTATTTATTCGGCAGAGATAGAGACAGCCAGCGAGAGAGGGAACACAAGCAGGAGGAGTGAGAGAGGAAGAAGCAGGCTCATAGCGGAGGAGCCTGATGTGGGGCTCGATCCCATAACGCTGGGATCACGCCCTGGGCCGAAGGCAGACGCTTAACCGCTGTGCCACCCAGGCGCCCCTAGATTATTTTTTTTATCTTGGAAATGTTTCAGATCTGTTGTCTGGTTGATTTTTGAAAGTTGCCTTTGTTTCCCCACTGTGGACGAAATGCACTCTGGGTGAAGTTTGGGGACCTTAGCTGAGGTCCAGCATGTCATTTCAAAGCAAGGAGAAAATAAGATTGGAGCACTCTCTTGCTTTCCCATCAATAATTAGCTTCTCAAAAACTAGTTCCTGAATTAGTGACTGAAGATATTCATTATAATGATCAGAAATCTTACTCATTTGTTCTCTCCCCCATTACCCCAAGAGAGCCTGGCTCATTCTGAGCACCAGAGATGACTTAATTTTGTGGTAAGAGAACAGGAATTAGAGGAAGCCAATTAGGAAACCTCAAGGAAGAGGAAGTGTCTCTAGGCTAAAGGGAAGGCTGTTGAGTCTTATTTTCTCTCTGTTCTTAACTCACTCTCTTGGTGCCTGGCCAACTTTTGTACCTCCATTTCCCCACCTGACCAGGGGGCTGGAATGAGGGTGGTGAGCAGAGTGAATACAGTTAAATAACATTCACAAAGACCCCAAGAGGATAGGCATGAAAATCTTATCAGTGAAACTGATTGATGCTTATAGTTCCCATCCCTGTCCACAGCCGTGGGTGAGGCTGCATGTGTGTGGGATACGGTGGGTAAGAACTGGCTGCTTTCCAAGCTAAGAAAACAGACTTTCACTTCTGAACAATAGCAGCGTGCAGTGCAGGTTGGTGCAGTACTTGGTTTCCTGCTGTACTAGGGAGAGATCAAAGCAATAGCCAACAGTCCAGTCCTTATTCACCAGTGCCTCCCCCTTCACAAAGAGAGCCCTAAGCTGAGTTCAAGTCTATTAGGTGGCTTATTTTCACTGTAGTGGGTTTTGTTTTGTTTTGTTTTTTTCTCTATCGCTTTAAGGTGGGTACAACATGCTTACCTGTTTGAGAGAAGAAACCAAGGTCATGGTCATCAGGTAGTCTGTGGCAAGGCTCAGATTGTAATTCAGTGCTTCTGACACTCAGAGCAGAGCCTGACCATGTTCAAGACTCTGGCCCCTCCCTTCCCCTTCTGATTTTTCACTGGGACATTTGCTGTTCTCTCAAGCTGTGAAGGGCTTCCTGTGTTATCATGCCTAAGGGGAAGTTATATGTTAAAAACCACCAACGGTTAAGCCCAAGCCAGCTGGGGTCTTCCATTGCTTCTTCCAGTATTCTGGGGAGACCCATGAGAATGCTCAGTGTTTCTCAAGATCTTTGGCTTCCGGAAACAAGAGATCAGTCGAGTGTTTGGTCTTCATTTAAGGGGAGTTTGGGAAAACAAGACAAACATCAAAAGTTGCAACAGGATTCTACTGAAGTTGTTACAGCTAAAAATCAAGGGTGAACTGAAAACTAAAGGTTTTGGCTGTAAAAAAAACAAAAAAGTTTTTGCTCTATAGAAGCGGGGGTGGTTCCTGGGTAGTTTTAGTTAAATGTCCTTTGGGTTAGGCTGATGCAAGTTAATTCCCTTTCAAATCAAAATTCTCATTATTGGTGATGACTAAGAGAATCCAGGCACAGAATGATATTGACTGGTAAGGAAAGGCTGGAGCATAAGGGAAATGACAGCCGTGTGACTGCTATGTTGATAGCCATCATACTGTACCCACCATTGGTACTGGAGGATGAGAGAACCACACTAGATGTTATGGACACGGGGGCAGGGGAGTGTTCCTTTATTGGCATCTGGTCAGGTAAAGGATTTGAAGAGCTTTCACAAGTACCTCATGAAAGTCACAGAAACACACTTCACCCCATGTTTGGTGCTTCATTTGTCCTCTTTTGCCCATAAATTATAGAACTGAGGTACAGAGAAATAATGTTTCTCCTCCTCGGAGACTCAGCCAGAATGACAACTCTCAGGCAGCCAACCGTAGCTACTGGGGTGCAGGAAGAGCTGCAGGACTGAGACTGCTGTGAGAAAGATAACAAATAGGTAAAGCTACAGTTACAGCCAGGTTCTTGCCCTCAGTCCCCCGAGGAGCACCAGATTGGTAAGTGTGGCCAGGGAGCTGGGCAGAGCTCTACCCCCCTCCTACTGTTCACCCAAGCTGCTACATCTCTCTGTCCTGGCTGCTGTTGATCTTTGGGGCACCCTAACATCAAGAAATCCTAACTCTCTGAAAGTACCCTATTACGAGTGCTTACAACTAACTCACATTGTGTTTCAGCATCTGCTAATATCACACGGAAATAGAGATAAGCTTCATTTTTATATTCCCTGGCTCACTGAACTACCAGCAGAGCACCTTAAGCTGAGGGCTGAATTCTTATGTTGCCTTTAAACACCATGTGATTCAGCAGGTCTGCAGTCACTGGGAATCTACGCTGCCAATTTTACCTTTGCCTTGTGGGTAACCCCAACCTTCCACCTACCTCCACCCCCAGGGGAGAATGTGGGCCTTGCCAAATGGAGGCCCCCAGGAGATTTTCCAAGACTCACAAGATGTCAAGTCATCTCTAAAATTTTTCAAAAAACCAGAAAGTCATTTCAAAAAGTCTAACTTGGTGGCCCCACAGAGAGGAAGATCAAACTTTCCACACAGATACAGCAAGTCTGCCCCCATAGGCCTGTACGAAAGCTGCAAGAGCACTGACGACTTTGGTGAAAGCTTCCCCACCCAGGGGGAAGTCCACCTGGGTGAGTAGGTTAGCTGCTGCTTGGTACCCAGTGGCACATATTCAGTCTGCTTCCAGGGGATTTCCCTCAGTGGTGGAATCAGCAAGGGGTTTGTCTTTCTGAAAGATTTCCCAGAGGAATTCATTTGCCTCGGTGGAAACATCTCAAATTCTAACATAGAATCTCTGACCTTTTAGGGTTTTGAAATTTGGATTTCTCATTTATTCATAAATCTCTTCAAATAAAGACAGACAATTAAACATAAAGAAAACTCAGAGAGTGAGCATACATATTCACTGAACAATCTGAATGCTTACTGCATGCTAGACATTGTTTGGCATTGAGGATACACTGGGCAGCAAAACAGATGTGACCACTGCCCTCAAGGATGTTTTCATCGTAGCTTTCAGTTTGTGTTTGTGTGGAAAATGAGGTTGATTCCTTCCAGGAAATATCCTTAAGAGTATTAAAATGTATATACCACCCAAAATCCAATGCCTCTTTCAGGGCAGCTTAAATGCAATATCAAGAGGGGATCAGGATTTCTTTGAATGTGTGAAATTCTCATGGTCTACAGTGCGTGTGATTTTAAATATCCCATCACTGCATGGCAGTGAATACTCAGAGGTGCCATAGAGCAGTCATGTCTACTTGGGAAGGGAAGGATTGCAGCTATGAAAACATTCCTCAGTTATTCCCTTTCTTTCTACTGTTTTCAGTTCAATTTAACAGTGATTTATTGAACTTGAATGAGCCAAGCCCCTTGCCAGAGGTGTTAGAAGATATAGAGATGAAAAGCACCCAGCCTCTGTTCTGCCAATCTTTGGTGAAGTCTAGACACACAACTTTTTAAGTTAAATCATATAATTACCACTATTTGACCATTTTGACCTACAAAAATGGCCATTCCATTTGGTTCAGGCTAATAAAGGATTCAAATTAATTACATGCACTGGACATGCAGGGGGGAAGAGATAGAATGGCAGATCTGAACTTCTTCAAAGAGGAGGTGGGAATGAGTGGTCCTTGCAGAAGGAATAGTGTATGGGGGAACTGGGAGAGCTGGAGGAGTGTTTAGGCAGTGCTGCTCAGGGCAGTGCTGTGGAGTGTATCCCTGCGATAGAAATAGGCAGATGAAGTAGAAATAGAAGGCTGGAAACATAGGTACAGGTCAACTTGTAGAAAACCCTGAACTTGAAGCAATAGACTATTTTATTCAGTAGCACAAAGAAATCAAGGCAGAGAAGCAACCCAATGAGATCTCGTTCCAGAAAAAAATGATTTCAAAGAGTATGGACCAACAAGAAGAGACTCTACTGTGCCAGACCAGGCAAACTGTTGAAAAGGGTCTAAATTCAGACAGTGGCATGGGAATGAAAAGCAGATCTATGCTATCCCATAGTAATAATCAACAGGAATTTAGTAACTGACCAGACAGGAAAGCAACAATAACGGCAACTGTTTCATGAGCGCTTGTTATGCGCTAGGTACTTTGTTAGTGCTTCACTTGCCTTCTCTCATGTAATGCTCACAGCAGCATCCATAAAGTGAATCTTATCCAAATTTAATAGATAAGGGAATCCAGCTTAGGGAGTTTGCATAAGGTCACTGTCACAAATGGCATTTAAATTCAGGTTTAAATAGAAAAGGATGCACTTCTAACCCTTACGCTGTAAGGGATTTGTTCGTTAGACTAATATTTATGCTCAGCATCATTCAAGTTGCCTGCGCTATGCTAGTGAATAACAGAAAGATTTTTGCCCTCATGGAGCTTAGTGGGAGGGGGGGAAGACAATAGTGAACAAAATTACAAAATACAGAGCAGAAAAAAAGCAGAATGAAGAATGATCAGGATTATATAGGGACACAGTAAGAAGTTTTGGGGAATTGAAGACTGCATCAAGGTTTTGGCTCTGAGGACTTGTAAAGTGTGGTACATGGGGCAGGAACTGGCTTGGTGGGGGAAGAGATAAGATGATGAGCTCTTTTTTAAACACACTGGGTTTTAAGGTGTGTGTCTCAATGTAAAAAACATCCCACAGGCAATTAGATAAGATTGTGCTCCATGGGGCGCCTGGGTGGCTCAGTCAGTTGAGCATCCAACTTTTAATTTCAGCTTAGGTCATGATCCCAGGGTTTCTGGGGTGCTGGGATCGAGCCCTGAGTCTGGCTCCACCCTCAGCAGGGAGTCTGTTTGGGATTCTCACTCTCCCCCTGCCCCTCCCCCCACATCCTCTCTCTCTCTCTCTCTCTCTCTCTCTCTCTCAAATAAACAAATAAATCTTAAAAAGAGAGAAAGAGACTGCTCTCCAGACAAGGCTCCAGCTGGAGACCTAGGTTTGGGAGACATCAACATAGAGGGGGCTGTGGGACTAAATGAATTCACCCTCCTTAGCAGCCTTACAGAAAACTCTTTATGACCATTCGGGTAGTTTGGGAATTACAGTACACTAAGGTTGCTCAGAGTGTGAGGGGAAAAAAGCACTGAAAAAAGGTCAGGAGGAGTTGGTCCTGAGGGTAGGGACCGGAACCAGAAGCAAGGCACAACTTTTATCGGTACACTTGGAAATTAGCCAGAGCTGGAAAGTACCCTGTGTGCCAGAGATGCTGTCTGCGTTTAGTATTTTCTTAATCATGTTTCAGTTTTGAATTTTTTTCAGGTTAATAAAATAGAAGTTTATTTTTTAAAAACATTCTTGGGAATTGGAGCCTCCTTAAGAAACTCCTTAAGAGGTTCTTATACCTTTTTTTCCCTTTAAATGCAAAGTGAGTTTAGGAGAAAACACATTAAGGAGGTAAGAATCCCTACTTTAATATTACTTACAGCAGGCACTGAAGTGCCAGAAACCTTAACAGGCCTTCCTAGCGCACAACCTATATGGGGGGAGAGGTGAACGACACTAGCCTAACGTCGTGTTTTGCGTTTTATATTGGTTAAATAGGAGTGTGCCTGGGGGAAGTCAAAATACGCACAATTTTACAATTTGACAGACCATCTACTGTTCCCCCGTAGCTCCCCAGTTCGCTTGGAATGACTGCCATCAGTTTATTCAACAACAGCCTGCTATACGCCCTGTCCTTTCTGTTCTTCAATCACCAATCACGGCAACTTAACCTCATGATTCCTCCGTTACTCCTGTATTTCCTGTTCCACCTCTATGACAATGTCGGGGTTGCTGGCCAAAAGGATCTTGCCTGGCCAGAAAATTCTGCTCTTTCCAGTGGCTACCAGAACCCGCTCCCTTATGTACCTAAAATTAACCGTTACTGCCGCAGCGACTGCGACCCATTTTCCCCTGTAGTAGGAAGGAAAGTGGGTGGGTATAGATTAGAACAACGCCAACAATCTAGACACAAGCTGGATATACACGTCCCAAAACTAACGAGGGACTTAAATACACCATCCATTTAGGTCCCGCCGGTAGGTAGATCATTACTCTGGGCCCCCAGAAAACTTTTTCGTCCTTGCTACGGTCAATTCATTTTCCAGATGAAAGCTCTAAACGTCCAAAACCCGAGTTTCAGCCGGCGTCTTTATAGCGCTCCGACGTGGGGCTGGCGCAAGCGCACACGGAAGGCCTCCCCACCCCCAACTAGGGGTGGGGCCTCGGAGCTCTCTCCGCGCCCGAACGGACGCTAGAGTCGTGAGTTCGGCGCGCAAGAGCGGATGAAGCCCGCCGGTGCCCCGGAAGCAGTCGTTGGAACTTCCGGGGGGATTTGTACGNCAACTAGGGGTGGGGCCTCGGAGCTCTCTCCGCGCCCGAACGGACGCTAGAGTCGTGAGTTTGGCGCGCAAGAGCGGATGAAGCCCGCCGGTGCCCCGGAAGCAGTCGTTGGAACTTCCGGGGGGATTTGTACGCCTGGTGCGGGAGCTACGGGGCTGAGAGACTGCTTGAAGTAGTGGGTGCGCCAACATGTCCCGTGGTTCCAGCGCTGGTTTTGACCGCCACATTACCATTTTTTCACCCGAGGGCCGGCTGTACCAAGTAGGTGAGTGAACCGAGTCTGTCTTTGGTCCACTCGAATTGCTCTGTCACGGTATGGCCTGGAGCAGGCAGACGCGGCCGGAGTGTAGTCCGCGGCTGAGGCATGGCCGGACCTGGGGCGGGAGAAAGGCCGAGGCAGGGTCCAGTCCCATGGTGTTCCCACCCCGGTCTGGAGGCACGGATCGGGGGCCGATGGCAGAAGGCCTCGGGCTCTTCAGGGTGAGCGGCCGTACCGCCTGGACACAATAAAGAGTTAAGGAAGGGAGGACTGCAATTCCTGACTCTCGCTTCCTGACGCTTCTTCACTTGTTACATTTTGGCCTGGGTGGGCCCAGCGTTTGTACTTCTCTAAAATAATTGGCTCCTCAACCTTGCCATTGAAACGCTCCTCCCCGTTTTTCTTTGTTTGCAACGTGCACTTCCTTAGTTAATTCCACACGGGCATTTAGAACCTTTTATGTGCCAGACGCTGTGCTGGTCCTAGGGAATGCAAAGGTGTCATAGTCTGTCCTGTACTAAAGCTCACAGCTGAAAGGGAGTGATAGATACGTTAACAAACGAATAAAAAAGAAAAAGAAAAAGTGCCAAATTACAAGTATCTACAGGGTTCAGGACATCTTTGGAAAACTGGCAGGTAGAGTGAGTGGTTGTCAATTCTAGAGAAACTAGCATCCCCTTTTACCCCACATCTGAATGTTTCTAAATCGTTTAAAAGCTGGTTCTGAATTATAGGTGACGTACGGTGAACTGGCTGTTTCCTGAAGAAAAGCTTTAGTGGAAATAAACCCTAAACTAGTTACATTGATTCAATATAACAGTATATTTTGTTGGATCGAAGTGGTGTCAGGGTTTAGATTATAATTATAACCGGGATCCTTAACCTCTTGCCATAGAGAATTTAGCATCTGGAGAATCTGATTTTATCTGGCCCCCTGATCCTTTGATTTTTGAGTGAGTTCAGCGCCTGAGTGCTTTGGGGAGGACAGTAGTATCGTCTGTGCTTGGAAATCATAAGGAGAGAGTTGGCCTATAAATGAGGTTCTCTTCACCTGTAAATTTTATAAATAGAGTTAAAGATAACTTGGAATGAAACTTATCCAGTGTGTTGCTACATACTGTATATAATGTAGCAAGAAACAAGGGTAATTCAGTAATCCTTTTAACTCATCCCCAGTTGAAAAATAGGATCAAGCAAGAGAGATAACTGTATCCTAAGAAAGTTTCATCTTTAGTTTCTTTCCCGAGTTTTAAAGAATTTTTCATGTTGGGTCAGTCCTTTGAATGTTCTGTTTTGTGGTTTTTAATATGTGAACAGGAAAAGTCAAACCTACACTTTGTGTTTCTATACCATATTGTGAAATCCAACCATAAAGCATAGTCTTTAATGCTTCCCAGATTAGGTGAGTAGAAAGGCTGGATATAGTGTCAGTTAAATAATTTTTTAAATTTTGGAATAAAACATGTCCAAAACAAGCTTAATGTATAGACAGGATGGCTTTAAGTTTTGCCTTGTTGAATAACACATTGTCTCTGCTATTCAGAGCACTAATTAGACATTGCTAGGAAAAGGAAAGTGAAAGAATAGTCAGTATGAGCAAGCAGTATAGTGGTGAAGCGTTCAGGCCCTGGAGCCATACCTGGATTCAGATACCTGCATGCTCCATACTAGCCAACTTGGGCAAGTAATATATAACATTAGCCTTAGTTTCTGTTGCAGAGTTGAGTTAGTAATTCCTTCTTGTGTGGTTGTTTTGAGGATTAAATAAGATGATATATGTAGGGTGCTTAGCACAGTATTAAGTGATCATTAAATGTTATTAGATGCCTGTTCGATTATTTGGCTTTTTTCCCCCCATTAGATTAGTAGCTTTGTAGACATGGAGTATTTTTTTTTTTACGGTCCATCCATGCTTGGTTCTCTAGTGAAATATTTGTACATCATGATAATATTGTAAATGCTGTTTATGAGTTTATAAACTTCAGAATCCACCAAAGATAAAGCATATAAGAATTACGAGTACAGGGGCGCCTGGGTGGCACAGCGGTTGGGCGTCTGCCTTCGGCTCAGGGCGTGATCCCTGTGTTCTGGGATCGAGCCCCACATCAGGCTCCTCTGCTGGGAGCCTGCTTCTTCCTCTCCCACTCCCTCTGCTTGTGTTCCCTCTCTCGCTGGCTGTCTCTCTCTCTCTGTCAAATAAATAAATAAAATCTTAAAAAAAAAAAAAAGAATTACGAGTACAAATCGTTAACCTTGATAATGGGAAAATGATATAGCAAAAATGGGGAGATAACAAGGAAGGTAAGGTTAATGGAAAGGTGAGTGCATGCTCCTCATCTACCAGAGCTGGTACTTAAAAGATAAATGTAATCTAAAGTTGATAAATAAAAAATACATAAATTTAAAGTTAACAATGCTAACCATAATTATAAACAAACTGTGGACGGTGTTTGCTCCCAGGGAGTAAGAGAAAGATTTTTTATTGTCATTTGTGCATTTGTACTCTTAAGTAACTATGGAAAAATTTCTTTAATGAATGCATTCAAGGTCTGGGTTGGTGTGTGTGTGTGTGTGTGTGTGTGTGTGTGTGTGTGTGTGTGTGTGTAGAAAAACTGTAGAACTATACACAGAGCACCTAGCTTTGAAATCTGACTTCACAGATTACCCAAGGTATCAGTACGGAAACTAAGGCCCAGGTGGGACAAAACAAACCTGGTTACTTTCAGGCTTTTCTCTTCTGCTTCCGATCCTTTGCTGGATAGGTCTGGCTAGGGAGGGGAGAGGAGTGGCATTTGAATTTGCCTGCCAGGTGGATATGAGTGTTGACTAGTTGCATCTAAGGGAGCATACTGATAAGGAACAGGAAAGAAATGGGCTAGTAGAAGAAGACTGGAGAGGACAGTTTTTTGATCTAGAAATACCAATCTGATATTGGTATTGTAGCCAGGATTCCAGGGTTCAAGTCCCTGCTCCACACCAACTATGAGAACTTTCTTCATTTGTAAAATAAAAATAATAGGGCTTACAGGGCTGTCACATAGTAAGTGCTCAGTGGCTGATAAAAATGGAATCAAGAGTTTATAAATAAATGGACTGAGAAGTATTTACTGTTTGCATCTTTTGCTATTAAAAAAAAAAATACTGGGGCGCCTGGGTGGCACAGCGGTTAAGCATCTGCCTTCGGCCCAGGGTGTGATCCCGACGTTGTGGGATCGAGCCCCACATCAGGCTCCTCTGCTGTGAGCCTGCTTCTTCCTTTCCCACTTCCCCTGCTTGTGTTCCCTCTCTCACTGGCTGTCTCTATCTCTGTCAAATAAATAAATAAAATCTTTAAAAAAAAAATAAAATGGGTAATATCCTATTTAAAAATAAAAAAAAAAATACTCGTTTTAAAGTGGTATTTCTGAACCCAGACTTCTCATGCCCTCTTTGAATTAGATTTGAAATTAAATATGTGCGTATACATAAATACACATGTATTATAGCTACACAAAAAAAGTAATGAGATCAAACACTATGTTTTCAGACCTCATATTCATCCCCCCTACCCCCATGCCAGTGCCAAAATTTCTAATGACCCCACCTGCTTAAATGTCATGGTATTTTTGTTTTTTTAAGATTGTATTTATTTGAGAGAGAGAGAGAGTGAGCACATGAGCGGGGTTGGGGGGGGCAGAGACTCAGGCTGACTCTGCGCTGAGCATGGGGCCTGTTGTGGGGCTCGGTCTCACAACCCTCAGATCATGACCCGAGCCAAAACCAAAAGTTGGACACTTAACTGGCAGAGCCACCCAGTTTCCCCAAGATCATGGTTTTAAAGAGGGTAATATTAGGTGGCACTATGAAATGAGATGCACTTTCCATTTAGGTTACAAGGTAAAGGAAAGACTAAAGAATGAACAGCTACCAAAAATCTTAATAACAAAAAGTTTCTAGCACACAGCTTTGAAATTAAATACAGACATATTCTGTAGAATACCTGCCTTGCCCCAGTAGAACAACCCTGCTTCTTTCTAATAACCAAACTGCATAGAATGTATAGATCTGTCAGTTCACTTTCATTTTTCCAGCCTAAATTTATGTGGGGAAAAAAACATTTCTCTTCCAAAACTTAGTACGGCATTTCAAACAAAATTATGGGCAGGAAAACTCTTGAGTTCTAGTCCTGTAATTGGCAGAACCTCAGCATCACCGGTAGAGGCCTTGCAAAGCCAGTGTCCATAAGGGGATGTGGATTTCTGCTGTTGCTAATGTCACACTGAGCAGGTCATACTTTGAGCCATTGTCTGGCATTGTGCTTGTCCTCAACATTTTTTCTCAGTATTTTTTATACTGAGCCCCTGTTTTTTCCTGGTGTTATACAAATGACTCCCAGAAAAGCTGGGAAAGTGTTGGGGAAACGTATAAGGAAAGAAACAAAGTGAATAAGAGATTACTGGGAAAGAGAAGTCTCTATACAAAACAGTGATTTATTTACCATTTTGTTTGTGGTCACAGAGGCAGTGTACATTCTCATCTAATGATTTATTGTTAGGTTGAACCATATGAAACTGCTGACTTTTGACTTTTTTCGTAACCTATAAAAATGGCTGCTTCGTGGTTCAACCCAATACAAATAGGTATTTTACTATATATTTAAGTTACAGTTTAAGAAATTGGAGGCTTGGGATTGAGTGTGATTCATTATAACTTTCCATTTAAAAAATGGGAAATGGGCTTTCAGTTATCATTGTCTTGCATAATTTTGGACATTGAAGAACAGATTACCGAGATTAATGTAATAGTGTTTTCTAGTTTGTAAGTGTTTGAAATTTTACCCAGTGAACCCCAGCCCCGGTCTTTAGTATTGGAAGTAAAGTGTTTAGTTAATATTTCCGACATTTGAATTCTGGCTTTAAAGAATAAATACACCTTTAAATGCTCCCCTTATGCTACTCTGTTTTTTCTTAATTGAACTTCTTGCTCACCTCTTCTGTAAATTATCATATTTTTACCCTACCAGTGTTTCTTTAGAAGATACTCTCATTATGCTGTCTCAAGATTCTTTACTCCAGCAGTTTCCATTTTTCTGGAAATTATTACACAATATTTTATGGTGGTAATGTTATAATGGGGATTTCTTTATACAAAATTTTATTGAAAATTACTGTGCAGCATGGTGAATGCTAAAATAACAATACAAGAAGGTTACTATGGAAGGTGAGAAATGGGGTGCCCAGCTGGCCCAGTCAGGGGGAAGTCTGTAGTTCTTGATCCCCATGTTGTGTATAGAGATTACTAAAAAAAAAAAAAGGAGAAAGAAGGAAAGAAAGAAAGAAGAAAACGACACAGCCAAGAAAGATTCCTCAGAGAAGGTAAGTTAATTAGATAAAGGAATTTGAGGGGAACCAGTGCATAGGTCAGTCAGTGTAGCTGGAGGATAGACAGTGACACCTGGAAGAGCAGATTATAGCAAGTTTTGAAGAGATCTGGGTGCCGTGGTAGAGTTTGGACTTTGCTACTTGAATTTTTGACAGAGCTGGAAGAATAATGACAAGATTATTTAAGTAAGGTAGCAGGAGAGTTGAGTAGAATTAGAGTAGAAAGGGACTGATGACAGGAAGACCAATTGGGAGAGACTTGTTCCGTAATCCGTATAAGCCTTAATGAGTGAACTAAGGTACTGAGAAAGGATGGAGAAAAGGAGACTCTTGAGTTTTATTTTTAAAATTTTGATTATGGAAAATTCGAAACAAAAGTACATAGGATAGTAGGATGACCCTCATACACCCATCACCCAGCTTCATCGGTTGTGAACATTTTGTCAGTCTTATTTTCTCTTTATTCCCTTTCCCATATGCTTGCCCCCTCTCTGTTAGAGTACTTTAAAGCAATTCCTAGATATGAATGAACATTTTTCTGTTGAGAGCGAAGAGGAGTCGTCAAGGATGGTACCCAGGTTTGTAGCTCGAGCAGTTAGTAAAACTTACTTGAGATAAAAACTGTAAAGAAGCAGGTTTATAGAGAAGAGTAATTTTCAGAAATGCCCGTGGGAGAAATAGTCATTTGCAAGTGTGGGTTCAGAGCTAAAGATGACGCAGTTGGTAGTGATTATATAGGATAAAGTCTTCTTGGGGAATACCGATATTTAAGGGCCTGGCTGAGGAGGTAAAAGCAGTGAAGGAGACTGAGAAGGGAAGTTCAGAGAAATAGAAGATGAACAGCAGGAAAGATAAAGATACTTTTAACTAAGAACTTTAAGTTAAAAATTCAGTTCCTCAGTTGCATTAGCCACATTTCAAATGCTCATTAGCTACATGTGGCTGATGACTATTTTATTTGACAGCACTAATCCATGTAGAGAGGGAGGTAAAGGACTCCTTTAATGAATCCTGGCAAATTCACAGGTGTATTCTCTACTGAGAAGCATTTTTTATATGTAAAATATTTTTTATTTTGTGGGACAAAATTTTATTATGTGGTGATGGGAGTAGCTATATCTTTTATGACTTTTATCTTCATTATTTTCTTAAATCTTTTGCATTATTTAAGTGTGTCAGGTAAGTAGTGTGAGTGAGTGAAAGAGGCTAGATGAGATATGACAAGGAGTGGTGGAAACTGAAAAACTGCAAAACATGTGTCGGCCCTACTGATGTTCACTATGTGAGGATGAGGGTCAGGGTGCGTGGGTGGCTCAGTCGGTTGAGCGTCTGACTTGGTTTTGGCTCAGGTCTTCATGATCTCAGGGTCATGAGATGAGCCCCCCAGAGGCTCCGCAGTCAGCGGGGAGTCTGCTTCTCTCCCCCATCCCTTTGCCTCTGCCCCTTCCTCCCAGCTTGTGTGCACTTGAGTGCACATGCATGCTGTCTCACTTTCTCTCTCAAATAAATAAACAAATCTTAAAAAGAAAAAAAAAAGTGAGGGTCAAGTGTTACCCCAATTTTTTTTTCCTGAGAAAAACTAAGTCCTGATTTTATCTGACTTTTAAAACCTTCCTAGAAAACTGTGCATTTTAAACCGACTTAAGGGGTGCCTGGGTGACTCAGTCAGTTATGTGTCTGCCCTCTGCTCAGGTCATGATTCCCAGGGTCTTGGGATCAAGCCCCGCATTGGGCTCTCTGCTCAGCAGGGAGCCTACCTCTCCCCCAGCTTGTGCATGCTCTCTCTCTCAAATAAATAAAATAAAATCTTTTACAGTACATACATACATACATACACCTAAAAAAAAATAAACCAACTTGAGTAAGCTGGATTGGGCCCATTTATTGATTTAGTATTTATTGGTTGCAAATGTAATTTTAAATTTTCTTGGTTCTTACTCTCTTTCACTGTCCAATCTGGATGTGGAAAGGCAAAATACACACTTCTAAATGCTAAAACTAGCGATGAAATAAGAAATGCTATAGAAATTCAGAAAAGGGGTTGAAGAATCCCATCTGGGATAATCAGAAAGTATCTTTGGGAGCTGGAAGAGGCTTGAGGGGGAAGGGCAAGCGCTGGCTAAGTGGAGGTAAGAGTGAGAGGGCACTTCGGGCAGGACCTGAAGAAGCAAAGATGTGGGTATGGGAAAGATTGGGTCTGTAAATGAAAAATATAATACAGGAGGAGAGTTAGTAAATGTTGCAAACTAATATCCCTCTACAGCCATAGATGGATTATTTTTTAGGCCAAAATCATGTTCTGAGCAATTGGGTAATATAACAGACAGCAGACATTTGGAAACGTGGTGCTGAAATTAGGCAAGATCAAGGATAATGACCCAGATAAAAGAATCATCTGTATATAAATGACTATCCTTAACATATTGCCTTATCTCTGTAATGATAGCCCCTTTTCTATTCCCAATACTGGCAGTTTGTATTCTCATTTTCTTGATTAGTCTGGATAGGGGGTTTTATTAGTTTCCTGTGGCTCTTGTAACACATTACCACATTTGGTGGCTTAAAAAAGAAATTTACTCTGTCACAGTTCTGGGGACCAGGAGGCTAAAATCAGTTTCCCTCGACCAAAATCAAGGTGTTAGGCAGGACCTTAGGAGAATACATTTCTTGCCTCCTCCTCTTCTGGAGGCTACTGGCATTCCTTGGGTTGGGACTGCATCACTCTAATCTTCAAGACAGCATCTTCAAATCTCTGCTCCCTCTTCACAGAGCCTTCTCCATATAAAATCTCTCTCACCATCTGTTGTCTGAGGATATATATGATTGCATTTGGGACCCACTGGGATAATCTCCCCATCTCAAGTTTTTTTTCCCCCGAAGAATCAATTTTTCACTTTCCTGACTTTCTCTTTTTATTTCATTGATTTCTGATCTTTTTTCAAATCTGAGTTTATTTTACCTTTTACTAACTTCTTGAAGTCGAAACTTAGGTCCTTGATTTTAGACCTTTTCTAATATAAACAAGGCTAGCATATTAGTTTTCTATGATGCATAAAAATTACTCCAATCAGCAGCTTAAAGTAACACACATTTATTAACTCCCAACAATTTCTGTGGGTCAGGAGTAGTCTGCTTAGAATATCACAAGGCTATAATCATAGTGTTGTCCGGGTTGTGTTCCCATCTGGAGGCTCAACTGGAGAAGACTCTGCTTTCAAGCTCACTGAGGATTTTGGCAGAAATAATTTCCTTTCAGTATAAAACTGAGGGCCCCAGCTGCTTGCTGGCTGTGCACTGGAAGACATCCATGGTTCCTTGCCATACAGCCACTTAGCAAGCCAGCAAGAGGGAATCCCTAGAGTTAGTCTGCTAGCAAGACCGAGTCTCATTATACATATGTGTAGTTTTATTGATAAATGAGGCACATACAGTACAGTTAAGGACTGAAATTAGACTCATTTCACAGGTAAATCAATTTGTAAATTCACTTAATATCTGTAAATGCCATAATTGTTACTGCTGGTAATATTTTAGATCCAATGCTATCTGCCTGCCTTTTCACTTACATTTATGAAGGAATTGGAATTACTTTGGGTTTTCTCAAAAGCATTACATTGTATTAGCTAAACATTTTTATTTTTAAATTTCTGCATATTTATATTTGGGGCAGGCATTTATTACCTTTGTAAGACAAAAAACAATGTGTTGTTACAAAAAGATGATGGTAGGAGGGGCTCCTAGGTGGCTCAGTCGTTAAGTGTCTGTCTTTGGCTCAGGGCATGATCCCAGGGTACTGGGATCGAGCCCCACATCGGGCTCCCTGCTCTGCTGGGAACCTGCTTCTTCCTCTCCCACTGCTTGTGTTCCCTCTCTCGCTGGCTGTCTCTCTTGCTGTCAAATAAATAAATAAAATCTTTAAAGAAAAAAAAAAGATGATGGTAGGAGAAATATCATGCTATGAAAGATGACATACTACTTTTGTTTTTAAGGCAGTCTTCTATAATGTAATCAGGTTAATGACATCCCATCACCTTTGCCATATTCACTTACAGGTCCTGCCCACACTCAAGAGGAAGGGATTACACAAAGGTGTGAACACCAGGAGGCAGGGATTGTAGAGAGCAGGCCACCTTAGGGTCTGTCCACCATAGCCATAAAATTCCTTCTTTTAGCTGCTGCATCCTACAAATTTTGGTATATTATTACCAGTCAGTTCAAAATATTTTTAAATTTCTCTTAGGATTATTTCTTTGATCCATGGGTTACTTAGAAGGGGTTTTAAAATTTTCAAATATTTAGGGATTTTGGGACTTTAAAATTAATTGAGACTTGTTTTATGGCCTTTAGCATATGCTCTGTCTTAGTAAAGGTACCATGTGCATTTGTATTATACCATGTGCATATATATTCTTCGGTTGTCATCAGTCGTATTCTACAGATAGCAGTGAGGTCGAGGTGGTTGATAGTGTAGTCCATATAGTGTTTGTCTACTTTGTGTGTGTGTATCTATGTCTGTGTCACTTGTTGTGTGTGGTGGTAAAATCTTTAACTGTGGATGGGTTTGGCCATTTCCCTTTTTAATTTTGTCAATTTTCCTTTTATGTATTTTGAAGCACTCTTAAAAAGTGCATATACATTTGTGATTGTTATATCTTCCTTATGAATTGATTTTTCTACTTTTGAAATGTCCTTCTTTATCTCTGATATATTGCCTTGAAGTTTATACTTTGTCTGATATTAATATAGTCCCTTCAACTTTCTGATGCTTACTGTTTATATGGTACTCTTTATTCCATCCATTTATTAAACTGTGTCTGTGATAGATACCATATGTTTGAGTCTTGCTTTTTTATCTATTCTGACAGTTTCTGCTTTTAATTAGAATATTTTGTCCATTGATATTTAACAAAGTTGTTGCCTTGGATTCTGCTATATTCCTCCAAAGAGTGTTGATTTATTCTAGCAGGCAGTTAATTTGGGTGGCAGCTCAAATCTCACTTTCTCTTATCCTTAGCTAAGCTGCCTGGAGTCTGTCTTGTGCATGTGTGCATGATAGTTATGGAATCACCCAGATATTATATATAGGTTGGAGCTCTCCGTCTCTGGCTCTCTCCTTTCCTTCCCTTATTTTCCTGCAGCTGTAGTTACCCCCAAACTGTTTTCTAGTTCTTCATGCCAAAGAGAGTCAATTTTCTATGGGTGTTTAGCCCTGACAAGGGCCTGCACTTCCAAGTGTAGTCTCCCCTCTAGAATCTACCTACCTTTGGCCACTTTCTGGTGCCTTCAGGTAGTTGTTTTGTTTAGAGTTTACAGATTTTAGCTGTGGAGGTTTGATCTAGTAGAGGCTTTTTGGCCATATGAGAAACAGAACTGAGAAGCATTTTGAAACATTATATTTTAGAAGTTATCTTTGATGTGAGGGCATGGTAAAAATAAGCTATTATAATCTAGTTAAATCTAAGCTAAATTTGAGGATTTCCCTTACAGTAGAGTCGTTTTACTCTACTTTTCTGTCTTCAAAATATGGCTGTATTTTAGAAATACTTGATAAGGGGTTTTTATTATAGCTCCTATTAAAGGAAATTCTTTGACGTAGGTAGTATCTTTTTTCAGCTGGTCCTCATTACCAGTTGGCTTTTTGAAGAGATTATGAGGCCAGGCTTTGGACCCAATGCCCAGAGTAATACTTGACAGAATTTTTTAAACGTCTGTTTTGTCAAAATGTAGATAGTGATTGGAGTTATGAGCATTTTTTTCTTTTACATCATCTTCTATATTCCCCATATTTTCTGTAGTGAGTATATATTAATTTCTGCTCCTGTTTTTATAATTACAAAATATATGTTTATATTAGATGTAAATAGTATAGAAATACATGGCATAGAAAGGAGTAGTCTCATCTGTAATTCTGCTCTCCAGAGCCAGTCATTGTCAGCTAAACTGCATGGTGCCAAAGGAGTTTGTTTGCATGCTAGCACTTTGATTCATCTGTTTTAACCTAGGGCGCGGTCTGACAGCAGCTAGAAGTGCACAAGCTGAAGTTTGTCATAGACAAACTCAAGGATCCTTGTTTTAGGTATCATGAAGATTGGAAAGACCATGATCCAGAAAATTTCAACTTGGTAGGGAGAAAAAAAACAATGCACAATAATCTAACATCATTTAAAATCGCATATAGTCAAACTAGTTACTGGCCAAAATTAACAGAAGTAGTAAATCTTGTGAAAATTCAGAGCAACTAAATTTGACCCAGGAAAACCAGATTTGGTAGAAATACTGGCCGCAAAACAGACTTTTAAAATGATAAGATGTAATTGATAAAGATTTGATATGATAAATTAATTAAAACTTTATTGGAAATTTGATACTTGAGCCTGATGAAAATGATTACAGTATACTAAAATGGAAAGAAATGGAGTTAGTTTAACTATGATTTATTATTGTCATTATTATTATTATTTTGACTTTGCGTGTCTTGGACCACATTCCATATTGGTTCATACAGCTCTAGCTCATTCTTTTTAATGACTGCTTTTATGCCGTTGCATGAATCTAATAATCTATTCCACCTTTTAAAAACACTATTCTGTTTTCCAGAATATGCTTTTAAGGCTATTAACCAGGGTGGCCTTACATCGGTAGCTGTCAGAGGGAAAGACTGTGCGGTAATTGTCACACAGAAGAAAGTACCTGTAAGTAATACTGCCAGATAGCCAGTTGTTATGGAATATAATGCAAGGATTTTTTTACGAGTTTGTACAAAGATATATGACTACCTATATACATTGACATTATTCTTGCTTTGCCTCTGCTTTCCTGTTTCATTCAACAGGTATTTACTGAGCAGCTATGGACGGTTTAGCTGAGTAGACAGAGTTAATATATTAAACTCTGTGATATGATTAAAAGCACAATGGGGGGGGCGCCTGGGTAGCGCAGTCGTTAAGTGTCTGCCTTCGGCTCAGGGCGTGGTCCCGGCGTTCCGGGATCGAGTCCCACATCGGGCTCCTCCGCTGGGAGCCTGCTTCTTCCTCTCCCACTCCCCACTGTGTACCTTCTCTCACTGGCTGTCTCTCTGTCACATAAATAAAATAAAATCTTTAAAAAAAAAAAAATTCAGTCTTTTTTGGGGCGCCTGGGTGGCACAGCGGTTAAGCGTCTGCCTTCGGCTCAGGGCGTGATCCCGGCGTTATGGGATCGAGCCCCACATCAGGCTCTTCTGCTATGAGCCTGCTTCTTCCTCTCCCACTCCCCCTGCTTGTGTCCCCTCTTTCGCTGGCTGTCTCTATCTCTGTTGAATAAATAAATAAAATCTTTAAAAAAAAAAAAAAGCACAATGGGAATTCTAGGTCTTTTGTCTTCAGGGACCTTGAAACAGGCTTTGGTGAGCTATAGTTCTTGCCCACAGGAAACCTGTCATCTAAAAAGAAGACAGAGTCTCCTCCCTGCCTTTTTTAAAAACTGGTTTTACCTATAAAATGAACAGAAAACATTTATTATATAGTTTATTGCTATAATTTTATAGTATTTTTTAATCCTTGCACCAGGGACCTCTGATTTTTAATAAGTTATCTGGATTTATTTTGTTCATTAGGACAAATTATTGGACTCCAGCACAGTGACTCACTTATTCAAGATAACTGAAAACATTGGCTGTGTGATGACAGGAATGACAGGTAATTGGCTCGATGTCTGCTTAGATTTATTATTTTCTTCAAATTATTTTTGAGTTTAGTATTAATTTTAAGAGGCTCTCTTTAGAGCCTGATTTGCAGATAATAGGAGTAGATTTGTAGTCTTCAAAGGCTGATATCAGTATATTCAGAGTATTTTAAGCTTTTTTGAAATCATAAGTGTAATAGAATTAGATCTCTGTGCTGCTGTCAGGGAAACTGGGCTGAGGCCCCTCTCGTAGACATTTATTTCACATATAGTTAATAGTTTAAGGAGATGTAAGTCAGTATATTTCAAACCTGGTAATAATGACACTGTTAAAAGTAAATGAGAATTATGAAAATTTCTTTGGGTTTCTATTTTCTGAAATCAAGGGAAAATTCAAGCCTACAGAAAAGATCAAGAGAAACGTTATTCTCTCTCCTTAAAACTTGTTCTTTTGGGAATTATTAGACACCTGCAGAAACTATTTTGGCAGCTGATACAGGGCTCAGCATGAAAGTACAGTGCTGTGTGTAGAACTCCATCTTTTAAAAATGTTCTCCTTTTTTGTCATGTACTTATTGCTGAGTCATTGACTATTCATTAGTGATTGAAAAAGCTATAGTGGACCACTTCCGCTTTTGTTAAGTCGTAGTGGAGATTTTATATATTTATATAAATATATATATATGGAAAATTGAAAATTGTCTGATTTTGAGGTTCACTCTTTCCTCTAAAGTAATAAACTTGTGTTTTTTATGCTGTAAGCTGACAGCAGATCCCAGGTACAGAGGGCACGCTATGAGGCAGCTAATTGGAAATACAAGTATGGCTATGAGATTCCTGTGGACATGCTGTGCAAAAGAATTGCTGATATTTCTCAGGTCTACACACAGAATGCTGAAATGAGGCCTCTTGGTTGTTGTAAGTATGCTAAGAAGGCTCCCAAAGAATTGATGAATTAGATGGTTTTGTTTTTTTTTTTAGAGAACATGAATAAAGTTATTGCAATAACACTTGGGTTCTGAACATGTGGTTTGGAAATTAAGGTGAGGAACTCTTTATAATCAGCAATGAAGGGTAGGTTTCACAATAGTATTTTAGGCATTATCTTTTAAGATTTAGATGCTATTAGACTTGTCATCAAAATATTTCTTTTAAGGATGGGTGATTTGAAAGATCCAAGTCACTGTTAATGTTAGGCTGTTGTAATGGGGGTTTTACTGCAATTCCAGATTACACTTTCAATGGAAATGCCTAAATTAGGCATCTTAACAATGTAGCTTTTTTTTTTTCTTTTTGACCACCCTAAAGAATCAGGCTCACACACATTCCTATGATTCATATTTCTAGAATACATTACATTTTTAAAAATAAGTAAAATTCTCTTGGGGTGCCTGGGTGGCGCAGTCGTTAAGCGTCTGCCTTCGGCTCAGGGCGTGATCCCAGCGTTATGGGATCGAGCCCCACATCAGGCTCCCCCGCTATAAGCCTGATTCTTCCTCTCCCACTCCTCCTGCTTGTGTTCCCTCTCTTGCTGGCTGTCTCTCTCTGTCAAGTAAATAAATAAAATCTTTTAAAAAAAAAAAAGTAAAATTCTCTTGGGAGAGAGATGAGATTTACTGCTTTTAGATTTAATGTAGTACATTAGCCTAAAAAAATTCAGCACATTTGTTTCTGTGTCATGTCATTTATGAGAATTAAAGCAATCAATGTAATGAATTTTCTTCAGCATCTGACCCTATTTTTGAACTCCCATATAAGAATGCTCCCTCAGTTTCTTCAGTGATTTTCTTCCTCACTCTCATCCTCTTCTGCTTTTCCTTTAAATGTTTTTGCTCACCAGGTTTTCTCTGTGGTCATTCTCTCCCTCTTGGTTCTGTCTGGGTGATCTCCCCCTCGAGTTCATGCTTTCATTTACTACCTATATACGGCCAGTCGCTGCCACATTAGCATTAGCCCAATCCCTTCCTCCACATCCTGCAGATACTTCAGACTTGAAATCTTTGCTAATTTCCTACTTTCATCCTCAATTTCTCTTTCCTGTGCTCACCCCATCTTCCCTGGTCACCTGGTTAGTCATTGAGCCTGACTTCAGAATCTCTTCCTTCTTCATCGTATCTTACCTTTGCCACCTAATTTATTTGTCTCTTCTCTCTCTTCTCACTGTTTACTCGTCAGTCTTCCGTGTTGCTCATGAGTTAACATTTTTAAATAAAATTTTGATTGTTGCTCCCTAGAAAAACTGATTCCTCATCGGATATAATGTAAATTCCAAACTCCTTAATATGATGTGCAGGGCCCCTGATAGCTTATTCCCAAGCAGCCTCTTTCAAGTCCTGCTTTCCTTCCTCACCCGGAGTGCCAGTAGTATGTGGGTCTTTTGTCATCGCCTGGCTGTACCATTACCTTTCATGTCTTGATGCCTTTGTACATGTTGTTCCTTTTGCCTTGATTACCCTTCATGTCTTTATCACCTATGAAACCTATTCATCTTGCAAGACCCAAAGTAGAGAAGTGTTTGTTCTCCCCAAGCAGTAAATAGATACCTCTTTTGTGTTGCCATGTACTTTGTGTGTATCAAGAAAAACATGTAAAGAAAATTACAGGGTGACATAACCTTTTGAATAAAATACAGATACCTGATCACTATCATAGTGTTTGTCAGTTAAATAAGGTTGAAAATTCCTCATTAGTAGACTCTATAAAACATCTATAAAAGTGCATTAAGTATTTGGTTTGGTTAATACTGAATCTTTAAAGAGGGGACACTACAAGCGTATCTTGGAGATATTGAAGGTTCAGTAGAGACTGCTGCGATAATGCTAATGTCACACTATAGTGAGCCAAATGAATTTTTTGGTTTCCCAGTGCATATAAAAGTTAGGTTTACAGTATAATCTATTAAGTGCGCAATAGCATTATATCAAAAAAAGTAACATACATACCTTAATTTTGAAATACTTTATTGCTAAAGATGCTAATATCTAAGCTTTCAGCACGTCATAATCACTGATCATAGATCACCATAACATGTATAATAATAATGAAAAAGTTTGAAATATTCTAGGAATTACCAAAATGTGACACAGACACAAAGTGAGCAAACACTATTGGAAAAATAGACTTGCTCAACACAGGGTGGTTACAAACCTTTGTTTAAAAAAAACAGCAACAAACAGTATCCTTGGAGTGCAACACGCTATAAAATGATGCATGCCTTTATGTAAAAGGTTCAGTCTAGAAATAGAAGAAAGCAGGAGTTAAGCCATTCTTTAAATACTTTACTACCTGCTTTGCTGAGTAGAAAGAAGTTTGGTGGTGGTATTTATTTTAATTATATATCATTATAACAAATGATTAGACTTGTAATAACAAAATTATATGTATAGAATTTAGAATTTGGTTTCTCTTGACTACTGGGGGACTGTATACCAGCAGTATCAGAGATGGGCAGTGTGAAGTTAGGGAAGTAGCCTCTGTATTTCACTTGGTGCCAGTATTCCCAAGGTGTATTCCATACACTTTTAGTTCCCTGGAACTCTAAATTCTTAAGAACCGTAGGCTCTTAAATTTAAAAAGGAAAAAAGTCTTCCATGGTCAAATAAATTAAAGAATTACTGAGGTTCTAAAGTAAGTCAACCTACAACAGAATATTTAACATGCTATTATATATTATTTTTTCTAAAATAAATGTATGGGGGCGCCTGGGTGGCACAGCGGTTAAGCGTCTGCCTTCGGCTCAGGGCGTGATCCCGGTGTTATGGGATCGAGCCCCGCGTCAGGCTCCTCCGTTATGAGCCTGCTTCTTCCTCTCCCACTCCCCCTGCTTGTGTTCCCTCTCTCGCTGGCTGTCTCTATCTCTGTCAAATAAAATAAATGTATGAAAAATATGCTTTCCATATTTATTTGGTAGTATCTCAAGGGATCAAAGGAACATGCTGTGGGTAGTAGTAAGGATTAGAAAATTGTAAATTATACTTATGATAGTTCAAATTTTAAAAATACCTGTGATAAACCTTTGGTGAAATGGAAGTTTCTTGTTTACCCAATTTTTCTGTAGTAATAACCTGTATTTCATCACTTTCTTTTAAAGCCAAATACATATCCTAAAATATATGGCCAGAATAATGATTAACAACAGCTTTATGACAATACTAAGAGAGAAGAAATTGTGTTGTACAAAAGTATAAAATATTTATTGAGGTTCTTTCTTTTTAGGTATGATTTTAATTGGTATAGATGAAGAACAAGGCCCTCAGGTGTACAAGTGTGATCCTGCAGGTTACTACTGTGGATTTAAAGCCACTGCAGCAGGAGTTAAACAAACGGAGTCAACCAGCTTCCTTGAAAAAAAAGTGAAGAAGAAATTTGATTGGACATTTGAACAGACAGTGGAAGTAAGTTAGCCAAAAGGAGCTGACTTTTTTTTTTAATACTATATAGAATAGTGAAGATTATTGTATAATTGAAAATTTATAAAGGCTATTCCTGGGTTTTATCAAATGAACCAGGTTTGTCAGCTTCATAGTAGAATTGGTGTCATTCAGCTGACATGGGAACAATGAAGACTGTTTTTATTCACTTAATTCCCTATCTCATTTCATAATGTATTTGAGATTGCCTTCAACAAAACACATACAAAATGGGAAGATGTAACCACAAAGAAGAATCAAGACTAGGGCCTAAGACCTGCATGGTTGTGACTCAAAATAGGCTTATGCTTCCTGGTAGCAAAAGTGAAAAGAATTCAGTAATGTTACCCTTATAGCCCTAAAGGAAAAACAGCCACATAACAAATTCTCAGAGAAACAAACATCTGGGTGAAAGAGTATATGCTCATAGGATAACTTGGCAGAGAAATTCTGTCTAGGATGAAAAGTAGAGCTCCCTTAATGCAGGGATCTTAAGGGGATTATTCATTACGATTGGGACATTTTAAATAGACACAACAAACTAAAATTCTTACACAAATATTTAGTAACCTTAGACTAAGAAAGCCTCTTATTTACTGCCAAGAAGTTAAAAACAAAAATTTTAGTGGATTTTGGAAAGGGGGATCTGAGATACAGCCATTTAAAGACTAACAACGTGATTCTGATAAATGACAAAAGAAAAATGCTATCTAGTACTTTTATGTTTGGTTGGCAGTATTATTTATACTAACAGGAGATATAGAGCTAGTTCTCATCTGGGAGGTACTGTGCCCTGGTTAAATGTTTCTAAAAGGTCTTTTTTACTTGCAGTTCATAATTACATAAGTAATTGATCACATCAGATACAAAGCCACTTAAATACATTCTTAAATTGTTATTACTGTGAATTTTCCTTGGAGGAAAACTGTGTCATTCGTGTTGATCCTCTCCCCCTTCTCACCCCAAGTGCTTAGCATAGTCCCTAGCATGTAGTAGTCATCAAGCAAACAGACTGTTGTTTGTAAATCATCCTGTTTTGTTTGATGGACCCCTTTCATTCTATGACTTGAATTCATACAAGCAAGTTTCTTCTCATTGGCAGGCAACATACTAGAATTAAGCAATCTGCTAGTAACACGTGACTATAGAAGTGCATCGCTGAAACATGAAGCAGAAATGAATAGCTTATGGTTAACTCATGATTTGAATAAGCTTGGAATGAGAAAATCTTGGAATCTCTGAAAAATACAATTTTAATGTTGGTACTTTTTTCAGACTGCAATTACATGCCTATCTACTGTTCTATCAATTGATTTCAAACCTTCAGAAATAGAAGTTGGAGTAGTTACAGTTGAAAACCCTAAATTCAGGTGAGTTATATTATCGGCCAAGTGCTTAAAGAAGTTTGCCAAGAGATATATTGCAGCCTAGAAAGGTATAGGTGTGTGGGTCCATTTGTCCTACAATTTGGGGGGAAAGTATTTTTTTGAACTACATTTACAGTTTTTTCCTTCAACACCGGAGAAATCCGTTTTAAAACTTAACTGCAAGTCCCTTTAAGACAGACAACTGCTTTTCTTCTCATTTCAGAGTGATTTTATATCTATATCAAAGGCAACATAAAATAAGCTTTTCTACGTTAGGAGTAAAGGAAACCTAAGTGTTTTCCCTTTACTAGCCAAAGGCCAAGAGAAACTCATCTCCCAGAGTAGTAGTTTTTAGTTTTTTGAGGCGGAGCTTTGATTATTTAGTGGTTAAGTGGAGCTTTGAAGAGCAGTATGAAATACTGACCTACATCAGACCCTATTTGGAGATCTTTGGAAACCCCAAATTTTGAATACAGCTAATTGAATTGCAGATGCTGGATGTTTGTCTGTTCTCACTAAGTGACTAACTCCTGCGAATCAACCTTGTACCTCCCATGAGTCAAGTCTGTATGGGGTGCTTAACATATACCATCTCACTTAATCCTCCCAGAACCCTTCAAGGCAGTTTACTTACCAGAAACCTGGATGTGCTTGTGAAAAATACTGCAGTTAAATCCATAGATGCAGGGAAGTGCTGGAAGGCATGTTAACTATTATTTGTATCTGCTCCTAGGTCACAGTTAGACAGACACTTGGTCCTGGTTAGAGGTGGGCGGAAAGGTGGTAAACTAAGCTTAACTGGGGCTTGAAGAGTTTTTTGTTACTATGCTTTTTCCCCCCCAATATACTCTTTTTGTTGCCTGCAGGTGAGTGATGTAAATATGAACAATGTAAGAAAAATTCATAGAATTAAAAAAAAATTGTGAATCCTCTTTTTTTCTTTTTCCCCTGTAGAAAATAGTTGTATTTTTTGTTTTAGCAGCACTATTTTAGCAGGAGCAGTTTATAAATATGCTTAAAGGACTTGCAGATTCTTTTTTCTTTTCTATTCTGAGACCCTCTGATAGCTTTTAACATTTTTATTTCCATCTATTCGTTAAATTAGGTAAAAAACCAAAGAACCTGTATCTTCAAAAAGTTCTGGTATCATTTATAAATTTGGTGATAATAAGTATGCTTAAATAATAACTATAATATATAACATAAGCATCAACAACTACTGTATAAACTACTTACATTGCCCCAGTCTGCACTAAAAAATGTCACTTTGACAAATTTCACTGTTAGAAGTCCAGCAGTGGTAGGTCACATTAAAGGTTGCCGAGCATTTGATTTCTTTGGAGAAAATGTCACGTGTTCATTATGAAGTGCGTTCTTGTCTCAACCGATAGAAACTTGAGTTATACGAGGTGTAAAGGCATTTTGACATAGGAGCTAAAATAGAATACATTGTGTATAGTTGGCTTTATATTTAATTATTTTCTATCATAGCGGCAACTAAAAGGGCTTATTTTCAGAAGACCTAATTTTTGATCTGATGTCAAAGAAGTAATGTTTTTTTGTATAGATGAAGTTGATAACATATTGGGGAATTCTTTCAAAATAATATGAAGGGATGAGTGGTGGGTATACAGATTTTTAAAATAGTAGCTATAAATTATTGATAATTGTTGAAATTGGGTGTTAAGTACGCAGGAATTCATTACTATCTATTCTACTTTCGTGTGTGTTTGCAATTTTACATAATAAAACATTTTCAAAAAGTAAAATGGTTGTGGGTTTTTCCCCCTTGCTTTCTAGGATTCTTTCAGAAGCAGAGATTGATGCTCACCTTGTTGCCCTAGCAGAGAGAGACTAAACATTGTAGTTAGTTTACCAAATCCATGACGCCACTTGCCTGTGTGTTTGGTAACAACAGACCAACATTATGGAGGCCCCTGGATTGAAAAAGGAACCTCTCCCACTCCTGCCCTGCCGCTGAAGTGGTTAGGACTCTGTATAAATAAAAACAGTGCTTTTGGAAAATAATCGCATCCTGTCTTAATTTCACCTCTAGTTTTGAGTAGTAAGCCTCTGGTGCATGCAGACTGTTAAATCTTCACCATCCCCCCATTGTAGCTTTACTCATTTTGTTGACAGAGATCCAAGCTTCCTTGGCTTCAGGAACTGACAGGCAGAAGTTTAAACTATAGCTATATGGCCTAACTAATAAATGGCACGTGAAAAACCCTGGTTTCAAAACTTGCTCTGACTGTAAGCTGGTGTGTAAGGCAAGTCCTTTATTTTGCAATTCTTCGTTCATTTAAATGGGATATTCCTGACTCCAAGTGCTGTCAGAGGTTTTAACTATAGTGAAAAGATTGGCATTATTATTATTCAGTGGTTTTGAGATACACATTTAATCTGTGCTCCATAAGATCCAGTATTTTTAAGAGCAAAAATTGCAGTTACCTTTGAGAAACAATAGGGCTTGAAAAGTAGGATATATGTATTTTCTATGCTGCCTGAAGATTATTTAAAGCAGACTTTAAGGAATTGGTCTGTAGTAGTGATGCCACTATAAACAATGGTCAGGGAAAAAGAGTATATTCCAAGTAATTATTAATGAACAGAATTAAGGTTTTAAAATATTTTTTTAAAGATTTAGTTATTTATTTTAGAGAGTGTTGACCTGAACCACTAATTGTTATAGATGATCCATAAATCTTGGAATTTCTAAGTTTGATACATTTCATGTCCTCATTTGCCCTGGGTGAGATGGGCTGACCTCACACAGGTAAATGTGGCTGCTGGTCTAATACAAATCCCTGGAGTCACTTGCTCCTGTTTCTATAGCCACCAGCCCAACAAAAGGAAGGCCGTGTGAACTTGTGACCACTAAAAGCAGGAAACTTCACCAACCACATCCTCTTCAGAGCTGAGTCATTGGTTGTAAAGTGTCCTAAAGGGGAAGCAAGGTTCTTCCAGTTCAGGGGCTGCTGGTCAGATTACCCATCCATATCCACTAGACTCTGTAAAGGTATTGCCATTTTGAAAGTAGGGTCTGCGTAGACTCCGGCCCTACTCCCCTGAATAGACATCTATACCCTTGGAGCCTTGAGTGATTTTACCACTGTGGAGTCATAGATGAGAGATTAGCAAATAACTTGGTTTTTCTGCAAGAAAATACCTTCTAGTGATAGAAAATGAAAATTACTTCATTTGTTAGAAAAATAAGTTTCTACATTTTGCAAGATCTAGATGAATTAATGGGTTTTTTGAGAGATTTTATTTTTAATCTCTACACTCAACATGGGGCTCGAACTCACAACCCCGAAATCAAGAGTCATGCTGTTACTGACTGAGCCAGCCGGGCACCTGAAATATAAAATAGTTCTAAGTAAGTGTATTAGATTGGATAAACTATGCTTAAAAGTACTGGAAGAGGGACTCCTGGGTGGCTCAGTCAGTTGGGTGTCTGCCCTCGGCTCAGGTCATGATCCTGGGGTCGAGCCCCACATCGGGCTCTCTGCTCAGCAGGGAGCCTGCTTCTCCCTCTCCCTCCCTGCACCCCTTGCTTTTGCTCTCTGTCAAATGAGTAAAATCTTAAAAAAGAAAAAAAAAGTACTGGAAGAAATGGAAATAATTTAAGTATGACCATTATAAATCACTCTAATTCTGTTTTTATGTGTGTTTTTAACACAGTCTAGGATACTTAAGAGTTAATGCAGAAATCTTGCACAAATGCTAAGAAAAAAATGTTAAAACTCAAAAGGCATTTGGGAAAACTAGTAAGAAATAAAAGAATACAGGTGAATATTGGCATTTAAAGGCATATGTTGAGACACTCATGAATGTGAAGCTATTTGGATAGACACCCAGCTTCTCTTGGTACCCATTTTCAATGAAGAAACTGCTTTGGACCATTTAGGCTGTAAGGGAACAACAAACCAGGTACTTTTCTCCTTCATTAGATCCCAAATCTAAGGTTCAGATTTGTGCCACAACCAAATTACCATGTTAAGGATATTCAGGATCTCCCTTAAAACGTAATGCTAGAATTAAATATGTTCTGACCCTCTACTGCATTTCCAAAACAGAAGAAGAATCTTAACAGCTAAAATAATGGTGAATTCATGTGAGGCAGTTCCACTGAAATCAGATGTGATCCCAGAATGACTCTTCCATTTATTTTACATTTCAGAAAATCAGCTAAAACAAAGTGAATTAAAAGTTATCAGAAAGAAGAATTATAATTTGCTGTTTAGACTGTTCACCTAAAAAGAAGGCAAGAGAATTGCCTGATGAAGTATTAGCCTGTGTTGAGGCAGGCCCTATCTTCCATACAATAACCTTTGAACTGTTCTGAGTTTAAAGTTAAGTTGAGTTCAGGCCCCTAATCATGTGCCCACAAATTTAGGAAGCTGTTAAAACTCATTTAGCCTCAAAATGTGGCCTGAACTATTGTGAAGCCATTTATATATACTCTTTGTTTATATCACTTTATCTCTGCAGAAATGTTAAGTTGTTTAATTATAAGGTGCTACTAGACTCCAGTGGAAGAGTTATGTAATTCATTACCTTATTACCTTCCTAAAATCCAAAACAGTAAATTCCAAATTGAATGCCCCAAGGCTTCTGGATAAAGGATCATAGACCTATACTATCAATAGTTCCCTACTGCAAATGAAGAAACTGAGCTCAGTAAATTAATTTGTCCAGGATCAACAAGCATTGGTGACAGGAGTAGACCCACAACTCTGACCTCGGGACATCTTCTGTTAGGGCATTAGGTGAAATCTACAATCACTTTTGTCAAGTTCTCTCCTCCCCACTATCAGTAAGGTAGCTAGATTCAGAATACTAAAAAATATTATTACTCTATACCAAGAATAACTGCTTCAAAAATAGGATATATATATATATATATATACACACATGTATACATATATATACATGTATCTATATGTGTGTGTGTGTGTATATATATATATATATATATATATATATCTTCCCTATAAAGTAATTATATAATACATCAAATACACCCAGTTTAACGGAGGGAATATTCTCTATATTCTGTATATATTTTGTTGCTGCTGCTATTGTGACTATAACTTTCTCAGGGATAGTTGTAGTCACATCAGCAACAAAAAAAATTAAAGTCTCTAGGAGTAATTCTCACTGGAAATACTGAACTTATATGATGGAACTAAAAAACTTGGCTGAGAGACCTCCTGCTCCTGAATTGGAGTACTGAGTATTGTAAAGTCGGTTCTTTTTCCAAAGTAATATATAGGTTTTAAGTAATTTGAGTCAGAATGCTAGAGGAAAGTTTTTTGAAACTTGTAATTGCCCAGAAACAGACTTTAGCATATATGAGAATTTAATATATGATAAAATTAGCACCACAGGTTGATGGGGAAACTGGGGGTTTGGGGATGAGGAATGACTATATTGGGGAAAAAAATGTTCCTCATCTTACATCAGAATAAAATCCAGGTGGCTTAGAGAGAAATCACACACACACACACACACACACACACACTTTTTAAGCAAACTACACCCAGTATGGGACTTGAACTCATGACCCCAAGACCAAGAGTCATTGCATACTCAATGAGCCAGCCAGGTGTCCAGAGATCATTTTTAAAAATCTTTTAAAGAGAGAAAAAAAACGAAAAAGTGAGGGGGGATTTTTAGGTTTAAAAGGATCTCCAGATGGTGAAGTACTTTCTAAGAAATAAAATCATGAAGGGAAAAAAATCTATATATTTGCCACATACAAATTTAAAGTTTTACCAACAACAAAACATCCACCATAAACAAAGTTCAAATAGTAAGAAAATACCAACAACAGTATAATAGTAACAACACAGGTCATGAAAATGTTCTAGTCAATAGACTTGAAAAAATGGTTAATCTCAGTAATTTTAAGATGCAAATTACAGGATACTATGTTTTCTATCAAATTAGTAAAATGTTTACATTAAAACTAAAATACGTAATGTACTTGGTACATTTCAAGTACACAAAAATTTTTTGTTGCCTGAAGGAATGATGATAGTATATTATCATCAAGTTATTCCTTCTGCTGGTGGAAGGATAAACATTCAATCTTTCTGGAGTGCAACTTGGGAATATGCAACAACAACAACAAAGTTCTATTTGTAAGAATTTATCCTGGGGTGTTTTTTAGAGATGCAGGATTACGTTACAGTTATTTTTATGTATAACAATAAATAACATTGCATCCAATATTGTGGAATATTAAAATCCCTCTTGTGGTGAATGTTTAATGATATGGAAAACAATTATAATGTAGTATTATATAAGAAATAGGACACAAAATATCCAGTGTGATCCCTACAGCAGACACTTCTTGTGACCAAAAAGTGTTATGACTCCTGCCGACAATATCCCCCCTCACCGCTTCTCTCTCTGTCTCAGGGGCTTCTCTGAAGCCTCAGGCCTTCTGCAAGGTCAGGAAAGCCTGCTGGGTCTGCAGGCCTAACACGGCCTGGAAGTGTGGTGTAAATAATGCCAGCTGAAGCTGGTTGATAAATGTCACAGCCTTTTTGTCGTTGTTGTTAATTGCAGGGCCGGAGCGGGGGACAAGGCCCGACTCACCTGCAACAGGAGAGCCACGAGCTGCATCCGCTGGTGGCTGTCAAAACGCCTGTAGCTAAGGAGAGATGAGGAGGCCACCCCAGCAGAGAAGGATGAGTAGGAGGAAGCGGGAGGATAGCCCTCACCCTGGTGCCACCGGAGGCAGGCAAGCAGGTAGGGGTGTTACCAGAAGGGATGCACACTTGGTACATGTAACCATCCAATACCTAGGGCAGCCATAAGCATAGCCCTGTCTCAGCCTCTTGTGGGGCATTTCTGGGGTGGACCATAGAGGCCTCTAGAACTCTGAAACTATGCAAAATTTAGCGCATGTCTTAATTTCCTGGGAGAGACCCATAGTTTCATCAGATATTCAAAGAAGGCTATTTCCCAAGAAAGGAGAACCAGTGGCAGAAAAAAAACAGGAGAAGGAAAATAATAGAACGTGAACTGTAGTTATGTCTGGTGGAAAATAATTTGGTTATTTATGGTAGAATTATGA
Organism: Ailuropoda melanoleuca; assembly: GCF_002007445.2. NCBI lineage: Eukaryota > Metazoa > Chordata > Mammalia > Carnivora > Ursidae > Ailuropoda > Ailuropoda melanoleuca. The sequence goes on from NC_048237.1 coordinate 12,964,056, forward strand.
GCACATTGCATTTTTTTCTTTATACTCTTCTGTATGTTTAATAAGGAACATGCATGAAGAGGTTAAAGTTGGATCTGTTAACTAACGTGTTAACTAATCATAGCTCATAAACTATTTTGCTGGCATTAAAAGTGTTTAAAAAATTTTAGGGGTGCCTGAGTGGCTCAGTTGGTTAAGTATTTGCCTTTGGCTCAGGTCATGATCCTGGGTCCCAGGGATCGAGCCCCGAATCAGGCTCCCTGCTGAGCCTGCTTCTCCCTCTCCTCCCCGCTCATGCTCTCTCTCTCTCTAATAAATAATATCTTTTGAAAAAAATTTTAATGACATTGAAAAATGTTTATGACATAATTGAGAAAAAAACAGGGTATAAGATTGTTTACAAAGTCTATGACAATAGTATGAACAATGAATGGAGAAAAAACTCCTGGTACTAGTAAGTGTTTATAGGAATGTTGCAGATATGGGTTAATATACAAAAGTCAGTTGCTTTCCTATACACCAGCAATGAAAAATGGAATTTGAAATTAAAAGCACAACACAAAGGGTGCCTGGGTGGCTCAGTCAGTTAAGTGCCTGACTCGATTTCAGCTCAAGTCTCAATCTCAGGGTTTGAGTTCAAGCCCTGCATTGGGCTCCACACTGGGCGTGGAGCCTACTTAAAACAATACAAAACAAAAAACAAAACAAAACCACAACACTACCACTTACACGAACAACCTCAAAAATGAAATACTTAGAAATCTAATAAAATGTGTACTAGATCCATAACCATAAAACTTTGATGAAAGGTTTAAATAAATGGAAAGGAAGAGTCAATATTGTCAAGATGTCAATTCTTCCCAACTTAATCTATAGATTCCACACAATCCCAATCAAAATCCCAGCAAGTAATTTTGTGGATATTGACAAACTGATTCTAAAGCTTATATGGAGAGTCAAAAGACCCAAAATATCCAACAATACCAGAGAAGAACAAAGTCAAAGGACTGATACTACCTGACTTCAAGACTTGCTACCTACAGGGGCACCTGGGTGGCTTAGTCGATTAAGCATCTGCCTTCAGTTCAGGTCATGATCCCAGGATCCTGGGATCAAGCCCTGCGTGGGCCCCCTGCTTAGCAGGGGAGCCTGCTTCTCCCTCTCCCTCTGACCCTGCTTGTGTGCTCTCTCTCTCGCTCAGTCTGTCTCTCAATAAATAAAATCTTTTTTATTAAAGAAAAAGTACTTACTACCTGCAGTAGTCAAGACAGTATGATATTGGTGAAAGAATAGATAAATCGATTAATAGAACAGAATGGAAATCCCAGAAATCGAACCCCACATATATATAACCAACTGATCTTTGGAAAAAGGAGCAACAGCAATTCAATGGAGAAAAAGTAGTCTTTTTGACAAATGGTGCTGTAATAACTGGACATTCACATGCAAAACATGAATCTAGACACAGATCTTCACCTATCACCAAAACTAACTCCAAATGGATCATAGACTTGATGTAAAACACCAAACTATAACATTTTTACACAATAACATAAGAGAAAATCTAGGTAACTTTGGGTTTGTCAACGAGCCTTTGGATACAACACCAAAAGCATAATTCATGAAAGGAAAAATTGATAAACTAAACTTCATTACAATTGAAATGTTCTGCTCTGTGAAGACACTTAAGAGAATGAAAAGACAAGCCACAAACTGGGAGAAAATATTTGCACACTCACATATGGTAAAAAACTTAAATCCAAAATATATAAAGAATTCTTAAAACTCAACAATAACCAGGGCACCTGCGTGGCTCAGTCCATTAAGCCTCCGACTCTTGGTTTCGGCTCAGGTCATGATCACAGAGTTGTGAGGTTGAGCCCCAAATTGGCTCAGCACCACTCTGCCCCCCAAAAAACGCCACAACTCAACCATAGGAAAGCACCCAGTTTAAAAATTGACAAAAGATCTTAACAGACATCTCACCAAAGAAGAAATACAGATGGCAAATAAGCATATGAAAGGTTGTCCAACGCCATATATCATCAGGAGTTGCAAATTAAAACAAGAATGTGATACCACTACATATCTATTAGAATGGTTTGAAACAAATTAACAATATGAAATGCTGGTGAGGATACAGGGCAGCAGGAACTGGTGAGACTGTTTGGAAGACAGTTTGGCAGGTTCTTATAAAAGTAAATACCGTCTTACTGTAAGATCCAGCTTATGCCCACACAAAAACCTACACACAAATGTTTTTAGCAGCTTTATTTGTAATTACCCAAAACTGGAAGCAAGATGTCCTTCAGTAAGTGGATGGAAAACAAACTGTGGTACATCCCGACAATGGAATATTATTCAGCTGTAAAAAGAAACGAGCTATCAAGTGATGAAAAGACGTGGAGGAACATTAAGTGCATATTTTAAGTCAAAGAAGCCAATTCGGAAAGACTACATACTGTATGATTCCAACTATAAGACATTCTGGAACAGGCAAAGCTGTAGAGGCAGTAAAAATATCAGTGGTTACTGGGAATTTGGAACAGGGGTGAGGGAGAGTGGAGGAGGGTAAGGATCAGTGACAGGTTTAGGGTGGTCAAACTAGTTTGATACAGTAATGGCGAATGCATGACATTATGAATTTGTCAAAACCCATAGAAATGTACAACACAGAAGGTGAATATATAAAGCAACTTGATAAGGGGTTTTTATTATAGCTCCTATTAAAGGAAATTCTTTGGCGTAGGTAGTGTCTTTTTTCAGCTGGTCCTCATTACCAGTTGGCTTTTTGAAGAGATTAGTTTATTAATTGTAATAAATGTACCACGCTAATGCAAGATATTCATAATAGGGAAAGCCGGTATGCGTGTGGTTGGAGACGGGGTTATATGGGAACTCTCAGCACAATCACTGAATCTTTCTGTAAATCTAAAATTGTTCTAAAAAATAAAGTCTATTGATTTTTTTAAATGCATGGAGAAAATTTCAAGAGAGATTCCAAAATGTTCATACCGGTTATGAATAATTTTTCTCATTTCTTATACTTCAATGTTATTTTCCACATTTTTTAAATGGATTATGTATTACTTACAGAACCAGGCAAAAATTAACTTCTGAATTCTAAACACCAATCCTGGAAAGCATGGATTTTTAAAGTAAACTGATTAAAGTTTTCAGTTTTTTAATGAGCAAATAGGCCCCAATTTTTCCAATGAGAGACCCAAGGTGAGGGTATGGATAGTCTTACCCCTTTTAGAAGTGTTTGCACAGCCTATAGTAGCACCACCCGGAGATGGGCCTTGCTCAGCTAGTCACGTACTGGTCAAGGCCCTTGTTTAAACTTTATGTGAGGCACTTGCTTTCCTCAGTTCGGGGCCACAGATAAGCCCTACCCCGGGTGGCCCAAATTCTGAGCATGCATGAAATGTGTTCACATTTCCTGGGCAGTCATCGCTGCTACACACAACACACGCAGGGGAAAGCAACCTACATCTCCCTGGTGCCCAATCTCACCCTGCTCGCCTTTTGCCCATCAGACCTCCCCTCTAGCCCCAGGAATTTGCCTCACCTTAGCCTTGGCTGAAGCACGGGGCCAACTCATGCTTCTGACTCAGGAAGAACCACCTGGGTAACAAAAAACACCCATTTGCCCACTGACCCTTCTGCCAGAAGGAAATCACTGTGCTCAGGGTGGTGTTGAATTCTCTGTATTACCACTTTCCTATGTCCGTACCTCATGAGGGGGAGCACTGGACATTTTTAAACTGCAGTGTCTGATTTAGCCATTCTTAGCCCAGGTTTCACATCAGAAACACCAGGGGAACTTTTTTGAAGGACGCAAGCCTGGCCGCCAACCTCGATCGATCAAATCCGGGGTTCCCGGGATGCTGCTCTGGACGTGTGTATTTTGCGGCACTCCCCGGTAGGCCCAGTGGCTGCCACGGGTCAGGAAGCAGCTGTAGGCTGTTGCATTCGTGTGGTGCATTTATATATCGCAGGAGGCATGATCACAGGGCCAATGTATTTGGGGCTCATCTCCTCTCGACTCCTTTCCTGGTCAGTGGGCAGCTTACGAGTGTGCTGGGGAGTCAAGAGGGTGTCCAGGAAGTGACCCCCGTGCCTTAGGTTCATGTCATTTGTGCTTCTGCTGACCTCATCCTTGGGTCCGAAAGCCAGGCAAGGGGACCAAAAATGCAAATGTCTAACAATAAGCCGTCTCGGCAGTCCAGCTTGCCGCCACATCCTGGGGCTCCCCGGGGAAGGGGTCAAGATCCACCGGGACATGAAGGGAATACGGGGAAATGCACACGTAGGGGAGGAGAACGTGCCCTTGTCCCAGAAGGCAAGTGGTGCTGCAGAAACTCTGGTGACACTTTTGAGGCCCCTTCGGAGAAGTCCCCACAAGAAGACTGCATTAGACAGCTCTCACGCAGACATCGGCATCGGGCCTTACTGCACGAGCTGACCTGCCAAGCTCAGAGCGTGAACCCAGTCGTGTCGCTTTTACCCAGAGCTACAGTGATTAAGCCTCTACTCGGGACTGGAATGAAGACAAAAAGGAGAAGCAGCAGAACAGGAAAGACCTGGTTTCCCTGGGCAGAGTAGGGATGCATCGGGGGGAGCCCCAGCTAACAGCCGCAGAGGGCCTGGCCAAGCTGGGGTTTTCCAGGGATCGAGGCAGAACCTTGGCTGTCAACGGGTCCTAGCTCTCAAGTTGATAAGCACCATCAGAGCTGGGTTTGCCTGGGTCGGTATAACTAGGGCCATCCCGCTTGGGTTGCCTCCAGAGGCCTGGTGGGCCCATGTTTTGGGGAGCTTATAGAAGTTCTCACCAAGAGCGAAGGCAAAAAAGCTTCTCTGAGGATGGCCATGCTGGCATTTCTTAAGTGACGGCAGTCAAGCTCTAAGTCTTAGAAGGACGCAACGGGACAAAATCACCCCCTCCAGAGAAGTAGCTCATCGATCCTACTAGAATGGCTGTAGAGACTTTTGGAGTGACTTGAGTGGCCTACCGTCTTCTCTGTGCCTCTGTGCCCAGCAGCCCCCTGAGAACTCTGCTTCAGGAGGGGCCCGGGGTCATGACATTGCACCGTCTCCTGTCAATGCAGGGAAAGTTCTCTTAGTTCTTCTTATTTATCAGCAACTATTTTTGACCCCTTCTACAAGCCAGACCCAGCTTTAGGGCCTGGGGACACAGTGAGGATCAAAGCAACATGCTAACTCTCTCCAAGGGCTCAGGCTTTGGTCCCTCCCTTCTCTCTCGGAGAGCAGCTCCTGCAAGAGAACTGTCGTGGAGATATTTGTGGCAGCTTCGCAGCCCGTCTCCATCCAGCAGGGTAGGGGTTTGCCCCTTCGCAGAAGCAGATCGGGCATGAAGGCATTTGTGCCAAGCCAGCCGCCGGGCCCCCTTCCAGATGGGCTTTGTTGGGGCACCTCCCCCACCCCAGGACCAGCCCCAACCTGCCCATGATTGGTGAGAAGACGCATTGAAAAACTCTCATTTGTCATAAGCTTAGTGCGCTCCTTTCCTACCACAAACTACGTGGAGATCCCTTCTGGGTTTTTTTTCTTTCCTTTTTCTCTGTCTTCTTAAAAAACAAAACGTCGTTGTAAAACAGAACATTGTGCAGTTTCTTCTAAAGCAGGAAGGGCTGCAGGTGCTCACGGCTGATTTCACATTTCTGAAAAACCCCAGTACCAGGCCTCCCTTACCCAAAGTGTGTGTGTGTGGGGGGGTGGAGCTGATGGCCTTGGGGGGGTGCTTTCCATGGAGGGGGTCACAGGAACCCGACCCCAGACAACAGAGCAAAACTGGGCGTGGGGAGGGTCCCGCTGAAAATGTGGCCAACAGCCCCTGATGGCTACACAGTGATTTACAGCCTCAGTTTTCTCTTCTGTAAAATGATGTAATCATGGGATCCATCTCAGAAGGGACGCTGTGAGGATAAGCGACATCATGCATTTGAAGTGCTAGAGGGACGGTGGGTGCCATCTATCAGCAGGGGATAGTGTAGCTCTTCCAGAATGGCTCTTACGTGCTTTCAAGTTTCTAGACATCCCGACCTTCCAAAATACGATTTCCTGGGAATGTTTTCACCCAAGTAGTGCGGTGGGTAGGGCAGGAGCCAGCCTGCTGTTAAAAAGTCTCTCTCCCCAGCCAGAGCCGAGCAGATGCAGCCTATGTCACTAGCACAAGGCTCATGGCTCAGGCTGGGAGCCAACCTCCCACTTCTTTCCGGGTGAAGAGGTTCCTTCCGGGTGAAGAGGTTCCTTCCTGGGAACCTCCACTGCTCACTTGATCATGACATCCATAGGCTCTAACTTTTCCCATGGGGGTCCCTGGTCTTTGGGGCCAGGCCTGTCCTGGCTTGCACCTTCTCGTCCTGGAAGAGCACACAAGATGGCATCAGGAAGCAAGCAGCTTCTGACCCTTGCGTGAGTCCAAGCAGTCTCCCAGAGCACTGAGGGGAACCTGGGCTCGGATCTCCTCCCACCTCCGCTCCTCGGGGCCTGCAGAGTCCTCAAGAGCCCTGATGGTCCTGGGTTAGCTGGCCCCCAGCACAGAGCTGTCAGGCTCTGGCCCCTACCCAGAGCCTGCCTTCCCAGGGGCTCCTCACCCCGGGTTGCCTGAGGATGACAGCAGAACAGATGGAGGGAGGCCAGAAGGCAGGTGCCTCACCCAGAGAGTGTGTGAGTCAAGGCCAGTTATGGAGGGAGAGGCAGAGGTGGAGAAGCCCTCGGAGGCCAGGAGAGGGGGAGGAGAGACGGGAAATCCTCCTGTGCTCCCAAGTTCCTCCCTATAGCTCTGGGCCACACTCAGGGTCCTGAAGCAAGCAGGCCCCTACGGAACATCCAGGGCTCTTCCACCTTCTCTTCACATCCTCGTGGAAAGAACAAGGCCTCTTGAAGCCCGCTCGTGTGGGAGGGATTTTGCAACTTCCTCGTGGCTTTATCACCTATAGACAACTGTAGGTTAGCTAACAAAGCAACTTGCTTATCAGGTGATTGGAGCCAGATTGTAGGCCTTGAGGTGGGGAAGTCCTAGCTCGTATGGCTTCCTTCCTTCTTCCCTTGGTCGGGCCTCCTGTAGCCTCCCCACAGTGGGGACACACCCCCTGACACCCAGTTCCTCCTCATCTTCCTGGTGTCGAGGGACCTTGAGGCTCCCGCTCTGGAGACTGACTGGACAGAAAACACCGGCATCCCCAGGGCTTTGGAACAGCGTGCCTAGCCTGGCTTCTTGGGGGAAACTGAGAGAGCACATCGGTCAGGAGCATTTCGACGTGGCTCTGTACGGCATCACGCATTTCCTCCTGCTTACGGGCCCTTACCGACCAAGGACTGAATGAGTGACTGTGAACCACACAGCAGGGGTCCTATAGGGGGGGTTCCTCAAGGCCCAAGGCCCAGCAACGCCTGACGCCTGACGGATTGGTTGAACTTTAGAGTGCCTGCATCTGACCTTTAATAGTGACTTATATGCTTGTGGAAGGCTGCTTGATTTCTTTAAACCGATATGGCCTGGGTTTTTTTTCAGATTCCCAGCCTATTTTGGACCATGGTCGGACCTTCTTTATATTCAGAAAACAGGTTTGTCTTCTCTCATTTCCTAATGGCCTCCCTGTCCCACCCAGCGCACAGGAACCTGAAGCCCAGAGTCAGGCAGTTCCCAGGACGCAAGAACAAAGGGGAAGGTCAAAGGCCAGGTCTCCATTCCCTTCTCCTTGAAGTTGTCCAGCTGCCATCGCCCCCTCGGCCGCCCTGCCAACCCCCGAAGTTGGATTCCCCCCTCTCGCAGTGAGGACCCTGTGCCCCCACCCCAGCTGCTGCCTCACGTGCGGGAGCACTGTGGGGATTTTCCATCTCACCGCCTGGTTGGCTCCTCCTTAGATCACCACCCTGCCACTGACACAGGCCTGGGTTGGGCAAGCCTTCCTGCAGGTCAGCATGGGGGGTAGAGGCGGTGCCTGGGCCTGCTCAGGACCTCTTTTCCCCCTGCAGCTCAGAAGGGTGGAGGAGGGGTTCAGAGCCCCTGAGATCCCTCAGCCCCGTGCTCAGGCCAAGCTGCATTTCCCCCTGGCTGCCTGCGGCCTCTGCCTCTGCCCAGGCCTGTTTCTTTCTGGCCTCCTGCTCTCCTGTTTCCTTCAGCTTTCGCTCTGGAAGGCTCCCAGCTCTTCCAAAAACCCCCTCCAGGAAATTTGCTTGTTGCCACAAAATAATGCAAATGTGTTCCTGGGACGGTTCAGGCAACTGCAGTGTGTCTCCAGGAGACCTGGGAAAGGAGGACGAGACAGGCCTGTGTCCCCCAGTGCCCTCTGCGGCCGCCCCCATGGGGCCAGCAACTCTGAGCAGGGCCACGTGGGAACCAGACAAAGCCTTGGCTTTGCTAAGGGAACAGAGCCCAAACCAGAGGAAGGGCACACAAAACCCTCAGATGCTCTGAGGTCCTTTTTGTCTGTTTAATATATAAAAATGGTTTGTATAAAGTTTGTGTTCCCGGTTAGCTTCTAACTCTGTTTCATTTAAACTGTCCTGTCCGGTGCAGAAAGTGAAGACCTGTGGACAAACACCTGTCCATCCCACAGACCCGGCTAGTGGCTAATGCAGGGACACACAGGAGGGCCGGCTGTCTGGCTGTCTGGGGACCAGGCCCTGGTGTGGGCCACACAGTCATAGCGGCCAACCCTCCTCCTCTGGCCGCTGCTGCTGCCTCTCGTGATCAGGTCATGAGTGCTCAGGAAAGGAATGGAGGTTCTAGGGGCGCTCACTCCGAATTAAGGCCAAGTGGCAGGAGTACCCACTGACTGTGTGCCAGGTCCTCAGATGGGTGCTTCAGGTAAACGCCACCTCCGCTGACTGCCCCAAGAGCAGCCTTATGAGGTAGATACTGCCATGCCGATTTGACAGATGGGATTCTGAGGCTCAGAATGATTAGTGACGTCCTCAAGGTCACACAGGTGGTAGATGATGATTCAAAGCCAGGTCTGTTTGGAATTCAAAGGCCACGGAGTCTTTCCTGGGTACGCAGGCAGCCTTGTCTTGTGAAAGCCAGCACGGTTCATCCTGTTCTCACCCAGCCCCCAATTTCAAGTCTCACAGCATCGGGCACCTGCAAAATGGAGCCCAGAGTCTCCCTTGAGGCCAGTAGAAGACATAGATATGAGAGGGCTCAGCTTTCTGGAATGGCCTAAAACTGACAGATGGGAGGGAGCAGACAATGGCAGTTAAGAATAATAAGGCAAGGGCACCTGGGTGGCTCAGTCAGTTAAGTGTCTGCCTTCAGCTCAGGTCGTGATCTCAGGGTCCTGGGATGGAGCCCCTGCGTCAAGCTCCCTGCTCAGCAGCCGGGGGGCGGGGGGCTTCTTCTTCTCCCTCTCCCTGTTCATGCTTTCTCTCTCTCTCAAATAAATAAAGTTTAAAAAATAAAGTACAGAATTCACCTTTAAAACAGAAGAATAATTAGGCAGTCAAAGCTTCCCCATTTTCACACTGAGCCCTCCAAATTAGGGTGTAGACCAAATGAGGTATAAGGCCTAATAAGAAGCAAGTCAAAGTAAACTTGCCTTATGATTTCAAGGTGGAATTTGCTCATGTGGATGGTATTAGGCTGCTAAATGTGTTCATTGTGGTCAGCGATGTGGATCTCACCAGGCAGGAGCCAGGGAGGAGTTTGGGACTCTAGCAGCCTATCTCCTATTTGGGCAGGGCAGCCCCTCTTAACCCCCAACTTGGCAGCTCTCATGGGATGAAGAGCCACAGGCCAGAGCCAGGATTGGGGCTGGGAAGGGGAGAGAATTATCAGGGCAAAAGCTATGCCTCCCACAAAGGCTATTGAAATACTGGTACAGTTTGGTTAAGTCCTAACAGAAGCCTCGTTCTGCCTAGCCTCCCAGCAAGGGCCTTAAGGTCAGCACCCCCTCCCCAGGGCCGCAGTTCAGGATTTAGGAAACAGTGGGTTGCAGGTGAGTAAGAATCTTAATTGAGGCCCTAGAGTTTGTGCAACGAGGCCCATCTGCTCTCAGGCATGCACCACGTGCCTCTGCTCCGTCAGCCTCCGACACTGGAGAGGGGTGGCCAGTTGAGGGCAGTATCCTTGCCCTACCTGAGGTCCTCCTTGGGCCTCTCCATCCCCTCCTAATCTTCCCACCAACCGGGATGCTCACCCCTGCCAGCTGTGGGGGTGAGCAGAGAAGTAATGCCTTGATGCTTCCAGGTTCTTAGCAGCTATGAGCTCTCTCTGTTGCTTGCGGGTTTCAAGCCTTTCTTGTGGAATATTCGTCTTTGTCCACGGACAACATCACCATCAGCTGTGAGTGCTGGGGGGCCAAGGACTTACGGGAAGGTAAAATGCATCTCAAGTTTGGAGTGCCAGACCGAGGCCACCCCAAATCCTCATGTTTGCTTTGCTCAGGGCTGTTTTTCTTGTGGAAGAAGCATGATTGAAAATATGGGGGAGGGGGCCCTTGAGCCTTTAGTGTGTCTTTGGTGGAGCACGGGTTGAGCACGTGGGAACACCAGCAAGAAGACCCCCTTCTGAGACCTTGTGGGGGAATAGGGTGGGGGGACTGGTACGGACCACAGGAAAAGTCCTGGGCACTCTGGAACTGCCACGCCACATAGAAGGCCACCAATTCCCAGCCTTCCTGGTGGCTTCTGTGCCATACAGGCCCAACTTGCAGGGCTGAGCTCTGGACCCAAGGGCTGCCCACATCAGAATTGCCTGGGTGGTTGTTAAAATTGCATGTTCACAGGTCCCATGCTAGACATTCTGATCTCAAAGGAGAGGAAGAAGGACATGGAGTTTTCATGCTAACAGGGCCCTCTGCCTCTCAAATTTGAGAACCATTGCCCCGCACACTCAGGCCAGACCCAGACCAGGGACAATTCTATCCGAAGACTGTTTCCTCTTCCCTAGCCAGCTCCTCCTCCCTGGATTTCTGTGTTAACGGCCCGATACTCAGTATAAGCAGCATTTCTCCGTATCCTGGAGCTCTCTGCAGAGGAATGAGTGGCTGGGCCTGAGAAGAAGCAGCCTGTCCTGCTGGGGGCCCCTCCCTAGAGCCCCCGCCCTGTAACCCTGCCTGGACCTTGCCCTACGGGACTCTGGCCAGGCCAACAGCCTGGGAAAACCCCATGGGAGCCGCAGAGGCGGCGGGGGGGCGGGGGGGAGGGTACCCTGGAGCACTGGGAACGTGTCCTTTCCCTGGGTGCTGTCTGATCCCCCGGAGGGAGGCCTTAGGTGGTGGCCTGGCTCTCATGGCCCATGCGTGAGGCCTCCTTTCAGCACTCACGGGCTCCCTGCAGCCTCTCCCCTGGGAGCAGCTGCAGCCTGGAGCCACTGTGCACGCAAGTCGCTGCTTCTGCATTTGGCTCTGTGGTCTGGAGGTCGTTCAGCCTTGTTCTACGTCGACGATGATTTGGGTGGCTGTTCTATGATCTTACTTTAGAAGTGAAGGGAGCCCAGCTCAGTCCACCCACTGTTGACACTCACGTGGTGGGCCCGTTGGTCTCCACTTGGCATGCTGAGTGCTCCCGAGTGCTTACTGCAACTTGCAATTACTTTGTTCATTGTTTTCTCGATGTTTTGGTCTGTTTTACCCACCAGGACGTACGTGAGTGGCAACACAGCACAACTGCTTCCTTACTGAGACTTCAGAAACAGTGCTGAGTGAGACCCAGGAGGTGTTGCAGTAACGTTTGCTAACCTCGTGCATAGGGCCTTGACATCACTTTTTGTAAATCTGAACATTCTTGTGAATTATGTAACAGATGTGAAATTTAATCATTGGTCCTGCCCCCATGTACTCACTTGACAGGTAATTTCCTCTCCTGGTCTGTGTTTTTCAGATCAAGGGCAGGTGCCAGGCTGACTCTTGGCCTCCGTTCCCCAGGCTCACTGCTCACACCACTTCTGCGTGACTCGAGCCCCTGGGGATGAAATCTGATTGGTTTAGAGGTGACTCTGCCATGAAGGCAAAAGTTGGAACACAGGCCGGGAAGGATGTGGAAGCCAACAGTCTGGGGAGGAGGAGAGGGGTCTGGGCTTTCTCAGCCGCGGGGGTGGGGGGGCTCAGGCTACTCCACAGAACTGCGGGTCTCCTCCTGGGCTGCCCGACGCCCTGACGTGCCAGGTCAGATGCGCAGTCCTGACAGTGGCACCCCATCCTCAGGGGAAGGGCTCCCAAGGCCAGCAACTACCCCAAAGTACAGGGCTCATCTCTGATGAACGGCTCCCTCTGACCCTGGCCTGGTGGGCACCAGATACCAGCCAGCACGGGGCGTTTGTGTGAGGTGGAATAAGGTGATCCATCGTCTCGATGGACACAACCCAACACCATCTGGGTTAGTCCCCACTCATGCCTCGACCGACACCTGCACGGGTGTGCACAGCAGCCTCGACCCCAGGAAAGTCCCCAAGATTTGTAGGAAAAGGAAAGACAAGTACCTTCTCCACCAGACAGACAAGTACATTCTCTGGGCCTTCCCCGAGCATTCCATCCTGTTTGGGCTCTACCGTATCCCAGCTGGGCAAAACTTGGAGCCCCTCATGAGGCCCCTGGACCCTGGGGGCACTGAGCCGGCCCCGCATCGGGGGATTCTAAGTCAAGGTCCTAGTTGGAGCCAGCATTGGCTGGGCTGTCCCACCTGGCTCCCCGTCAAGGCCTGACTTGGGCTCCCGCCCGCACCCCCCCACCCTCTGTCCTCACACCTCCCCCAGTGTTTACCACACAGAAGGAGGCGAGGCAAGCAAGCTGGGAAACTCCCGGCCACTGCTGCCGCCAGCTGAACATAATTAGCCCTGCTGCTCCCACAGAGGCGACACTGTGTGTTTGCCAAGCCCTTGTCTTCTCCAGCTTGTTGGCAGCTCCTCGGGGCAGGCAAGCCTCCCAGCCTGCCCTCACTGGGGGAAAGGCAGAGCCCAGGAAAGGAGAAGAGGGGAACAGAGCCAGGATGGGGGGGCTTGAGCTTTGAGTTGGGGCCCGGAGCACAGGGGAGCCCTTGGAATGGCTGTGTCCCCAGAGTCGCCTCCTTGTCCCCCTTGGTCCCTAAGCCCCTTGCCCCCAGCCATCCCGGGCACTGTGCAGGGTTGTGGCAGGAGCTGCCTCTCTGGGCATCTGCAGTCAGCAGCTGCCCGTGCTGGCCGGGGCTTTCCACAACAGAGACGTCCTGGGCTGTCGGGGGCTGGCCACAGGGCCTCAGCTGTCCCACATGGTGTTTCAAGTACTTCTGCTTTTGAGGAACCTGCTGCCCAGGACTTCAAGGTCCCCCCCTGCCCCGTGCATGTCCCAAGGCCTCCACTGGCCATCGCCCCCTTCCGCACAAGCTGCCTGGCTTCCACCTACTTGCTGCTGGTCCTGGGCTCCTGTGGCCAAGGTGAGCTGGACAGACATTTGACAATCCATCAGCCTTGCCCCTGGAGTGATTCCAGCCTCTGCTGGAACTCTGGAAGTCAGGCAGAGCCAGGGGATGTCCAATAAATAGGTGTTGAATGAAGGAAAGGCCAGAGGTGCCAATGTGTCTTTGAGCCTCTGGCCTAGCCCTGTCTTCTCCACCAGGAACAGGCAGGGATCACTCAGGAGTTGCATTTGAAAATTTGAAAATGGCCATTTGATTCCAGAGAGGGTCTTACCACCGAGGCTGTTTTGGGCTAGGAACTTGACCCCTGCCCCTTCTCTTACCCAGGTGTGAGGAACAGTCTGGGGATCATAGGCATCGTAAGTCGTCCCTGTGACGCTGCAAGAGTCCGCTGACTCCTTGATCTACATTCTTATTGATAAAGATCCCATCTGCCCAGCACTGGCCTTTGCAGACAAGAATCAGAAACTTCCGGTCTGTGGCGCTTTGGCCTCCTTACCAGCACGCCTTTCTACGCACATGAATGGGAGGGGCTAGCACTTCCCTTATGGTTGGTCTAACTTCTCCCTTATGTCCAGTTCAGTTTGAACTTTAACATTCAAGGCAGGACTGGAGAGAGCAAGGGAGAGATGGTTTAGAATCTTCTGTTCTTGTGTTGTCTCAGCCCCTCAGGATTCAGCACAGATGGTCTCAGGTTGTTGAGAAGTTATCCACTGGGTATCCTGGAAATAGGCTGAGGGATATCCAAGCATGTCCGGTTGGACTTTCTGGCCAGGGTCTGCCTGTTTGGGAGAAGTCTCGGGGACTGTAATGAAGGATGCAGTGCCTCCCATCAGCCACTGGGGAGGTCAGAACCTCACCTCAGAAACGGGGCCAGGGCCGCCTGAGCGGCTCAGATGGCTGAGCGTCCGACTCTTGGTTTCAGCTCAGGTCATGATCTCGGGGGCGTGAGATCAAGCCCCATGGCAGGCTCTGTGTTCAGTGTGGAGTCTGCTTGAGATTCTCTCTCCCCCTCCCCCCACGTGTGCGTGTGTTCTCTCTCTCTCTCTCTCAAATAAATACATCAATCTTTTTTTTTTTTTTTTAAAGAAAGAAACAGGGCCAGAATCCGAGGAGGTGTGGGACACTGGCCTTGGTGTCCTCCATTCTGGGCACGAGGGAGACGTTGAGCCTCAGACGTAGGTCTTGACTTAAGAACGAATCCCAATACCACCCCTGCCCTTGGGAGGCAGGTTGTGTAACTGTGACGCAGACAGAAAGCCTTCCTCCCCACTGCCTGACTTCCCTGGTGCTGCCAAAGGGGCCAGCTTCTCTCCAGCCCCTCCCTCTCCTGGGCACCCAGCTTGGGCACTGACCAGTTCTCTTTACCACCTCTCAGCCTTCCTTCCTTTTCTCTCCAGGCCCTCCCAAAGATGCTGTCACCATGAGCCCCCAAATGGTGACCCTGACACCAGTCGCTTCTCTAAACCCCCCTCACCCCTCCTTGAGATAAATCTCCTTAAAGCCTGAGTCACATCACTTTCCTGTCCCAAGCCCCAGTGGCACGGAACCACCTCTTGGGTAAAATCCTCTCTCCAGCCTCGTGTCAAAGCTTTTCCCACGTAGCCCAAACTGGCTTCTCAAGCTCATTGCCGGCACTTCTTTTCATTGGTCTATTTGTCCTTCAAATATACTATTTGTCCATCCACTCATTCACTCATTTGTATTTACCACGAATGGAGGGTGATAGGGATGAAAATCATCTCTTATTTTGTGAAGGGACAGGGACAAGGAGCAAGGAGGTAACCCATATGTCCATTGACAGATGTTGACTTCTGGGTTGGCCTTGGACCTTTAAATTTTTTAAAGTATCGTTTGACTAAAAAACTTTTTAATTATATTGGTGCCCTTACAAAGTAATGCATTTCAAAACAATTTTCAAAAATAAAATTATTTTAAAAGATAACATGTACATTAGAGCAAAAACAAAACTTATATTGATTATCCCAATATTTAAAAAATAAATAACAAAAGAAAATATTATTCTTGGTGCTATAATCACTTTAATATTTCTCTTGTACTTCAATCACTTTTTTAGGTCTCTAAATACCATATCATTGATATTTTTCCGAAAAAATGCATTACTTTCAACCCAGGCTTATTATTTTTATTTTTTCATAAAATTACCCACAATCCCCTTTAAAGTTGCATTTTAAAGTTAATAAATTCAACATTTTTGACACTTTTAATGGACTCTTCTCCACTGCCCATAATATTTTTAAGTGAGAATTTGCCCTCTCTATACGTGCTGAGAAGCTCAGAGAATATCTGTAAATAGAGGCTTCTTTTCATTCTGATTTTTTTTATACTGCAATGTGTGAACCTTTTCTTGGGCTCTGAGTTTCTCAAGAAAGGCTTAGCCGCTGGGAAGTCTGTCGTGGTGAATGCCAGCTAGGAGTCACTCTCCTTAGCTGTGTGGCCTTGGGCTGGGGCTTCCCCTTCTGAGCTGCAGGCTCCTCAGCTGTAAGGCAAGAAGATTCCATCCAGCTGCCCTGTGTGCTGAGGGGTTCATGGCAGTGGACACGGTGGGCCCAGCAGAGGGCTGACCGCGAGAGGTGCTGGGTTAGTAGGTATTTGAGACTCGCAGGGGCGGCCTCCCCCTCCTGCTCTCAGGACGGGCCTGCTCCCTCGCTTCCAGCCTCGGGAGGAACCAAGGGAAGCTTTGGGCCTCACACAGCAGGCTGTAATAAGTAACAGGCACAAGTCACATGGCTGGGGTTCCCACGTGCATGGCACGCTTCTGAGCACCTGACATGGATATGAACAAATTTAATTCTAACAGCCTCTAAGAGAGGCACCATTATTTTTTTTTAAGATTTTATTTATTTATTTGAGAGAGAGGGAGAGTGAACACGAGAGAGAGAGAGAGAGAGAGACAGAACAAGCACCAGCAGGGGGAGAGGGAGAAGCAGACTCCCCACTGGGCTGGAAGCGGGACTCGATCCCAGGACCCCGGGATGATGACCTGAGCTGAAGGGGGACACTTTACCAACTGAGCCACGCAGGCGCCCCGAGAGGTACCATTATTACCCGTGTTACAGATCAGGATACCTAAGGACACCCAGGTAGTAATGGAGCTGGGCTCACAGGGTCCCAGCAGGCTGGCCCTCGGCTTGCAAGCAGTCTCAGAGACGGTCCCTGTGTCTCACCAGATCCTCTCCCCACTCTTTGCCCCCCGCACGGTGTCCAGAGGAAGCTGAGCCCCGTGACTGACCCTATGCTGACAGGCACCCTTGCCCTCCGACTGCCTTTAGCTATTGGCCCACAGGGAGCCCAGGGGAGATGAAAGGGAGGGAAAAGATGGAAGTCAGGTTAACTCCTTGACCCTCTCCCACCGGGTCCCCCCAGGCTGGCCGTGGCCTTCCTTCCAGGGTCAGGCAGCCTCTTCCACTGGTTCTCTGCCTCCAGATTCCAGGAAGTAGGATGAGTGCTGTTGCTTTGGACCCCGAGCTGTGGCCCCGGCCCCATGCTCTCTTTCCCGCCTTTACATCTGTGTCAGTCGTTCCCTTTGTAAATGAACCAGCCACAGCCCTGGACTGCCTCACAGGTATCCAAAATGTCTTTGGGCCTTATTAGTCTGCTGCTGCTTTTATTTTTAATTTTTCTTATTTTTTGAAAAGATTTAAGTGGGTACAAAAGGATATAGTAAAAAGTCCCCTTCCTCTCTCTGTCTCTCTGTCTCTCTCTCTTGAACACCCTGCTCTCCCCACAGGCAACTTATGAAATATTTGGGGGTATTTTTATTGTGGTTAAATATACATAATATAAAGTTTGCCATTTTAACCATGTTTAAGTGTACAGTTCTGCGGCATTAAATATATTCACGTTGTTGTGCAATCTTCGCCACCATCCATCTCCAGAACTTTCTCATCTATCCCAACTGAAATGCCAGACCCATTAAACATGAGCTCCTTGAAATGGTTTCTTGGTGAATTTCTCCAGAGACATTGTATGCATATTCAAGCAAACACATATAATTAAAAACATGAATGGTAGCTTATTTTGTACGCTGTTTGCATCTTGCTTTTTTTCACTTAATAATAGATCTTGGATATCATTTCACATCAATAAATAATGCAATTCTCATCCTTCTGTTCAGCTTTCCCTTGTACAGATACCCCTATGTAATCGGGCCTTCCCACAGTGATGGAAACTGTGTTCAATCTTCTGCTGGACAGATAGCTACAGTTTGCTTCTAACCTCCTGTTTCCTTTCCTAGCTCATTATCCTGCATCTCCCGCTCTGCATCCTTGAAACGGGTGCCAACCACCGCTGTGACTTCAGGGCCTTCTAGGCCTCTGGGTTCCTGACTTGCCCTTCTTTGGAGACTACCTGTTCCTTCCCCTCTGGCTCTGCAGTGACACCGGCTCATGCCTCGGGACCCAGCACCCACCCTGGAGGCCTGTGCTCCAGATGTGACAAACCATAATGACACAAAGTAAAGGAAGAGGGCGTCGATGGACCCGTGGCATCTATAGGTAGGGTTGCCTTCCTAACACGGGCTCATGGGGGGCACCCACATTGCACCTGCAGGTCCGGGAACCTGACCGGCATCTTCAGAGGTGAGGAGCTCAGCACCAGGTTTCCAAACTCCATTCAGTCCCAGCTGAATGTGCTGGCAGCTGCTCTAGGAGGCGTGGCCGCTGCTAGCCTATTTATCTTTCCACCCCGACGCTGTGTGGCTTCTCCTCCCTGACCCTGCCTCCGCCAACACCACCTTCCAGGTAAAAAAGGAATTGTAGACAAAAGGAAAAGAAAATGGTAGAGAAACACACTCTCAAAAAAAAAAAATATATATATATAGGACTCCAGATGGATGCTAGATGGGGCTGGGTCAATTAAGAAAAGGGCTTTTCACGTCGCATTGCTACTAAGAGCACATGTTTTAGAAATATACACATGATGCCTGTGGAGCCCTTGCCACCCTGTGAGGTAAGCATTGCTTGTTTGTTTGTTTGTTTGTTTGTTTGTTTGTTTGTTTTTCCCCACCATTTTCCTGATGAAGAAAGAGGTTCAGGGAAGTCAAGGGACCAGCCAGTCAATGCCAGAGGTGGGGCTGGCTGGACCCTCCTCCCAACCCTAAATCTGCCTGACTTCGTACACTTCCCAGAGTTCGGCCTGTGGTCCGCAGGCGTGCTGGCTGGTGGGTGGTGCTGTTTGGAGATGCTACCGAGGAAAAGATTAATGAACATGGAAGGACCAGAGGCAGCGAGGCCCGGCTGTAATGGGGAGAGATGTGGGGTAACAGCATGAGTAAAACCAGGTCAGGTTGTAGGCTGAGTCCCTGGAGGATGTTGGAGGGGACAATTAGAAATGGCTGGAGGACTGGAGACCAGCTAAAGGTGTGTGTGCAACTGTCCTGAGAGTTGGCCCTGCCCGGGAAGGACAAAGAGAAGGAGAAACAGGGTGAGAGTGTCCCGAGCAAGGAGGACGCTCTCACTGTGCAGCTCACTGGGTTATATTGCCGTCTCCACTTCTAGGAAATGTGGGACCTCCCAGAAAGGACCTTGTCCTCATGAACAGAGGGCTTAAAGGCAGAGTTTTTATTTAGCAAGAGGCAAAGTAAAGATGGAACTGGGTGCAGTAGGGATGGGATGAAAACCCCATGAGGAATGAATTCAGTTGTGTTCAATTGAAGACTGGGGTCTGGCACCTCCTCTCCCGCTCCTGCCTCCAGCATCGCCTCCTGAGGACCCGAGGTCTGAGGTCATTTCACGCTATCCAGGCCCCTAGCGTGAAGGAGCACCAGCAAAGCAGGGATGGAGGCCAGGGGAGACCACCTTGGGTGGGGAGGCCCCATTGCAGACAGTGCTCTCTGGAGGTGACATTTTCCCCCTGGCTTCTTGGGGTCAGTTAAGGAAAGCTTTCAGGAGAAAGCAGAAGCCGAGGAGGCCATTTGGGGGACATCCTAAGAACCCCCCTCCCTGATGCCCACCTTCCTGGCCTTCGTGGAGAGCACCAAGGACAAGGACAGGCTGGCTTGTTAAAACCAGCAGGCGCTGCAGAGCCATACATCCTGACGAAGCACCCAGATGTGCAAGGCCCATGGGGCCGGATGCCACGGCGGACAGCAAGAAGGACCAGCCCCCACCTGCAAAGGGGGCACAGGCAGGCCCTCAACCCATAGCAGCCTCAGACGGTATCAGGGAGGGCCTGAGAGAGGACAGGCCCCCAGCAGTGGGGGGCGTGGCTGAGACCTGGCTGCCAGAGGCTTGGGAAGGTCACAAAGTTTACGGCCTGGCTGCTCTCCTCCTGGGGTTTCTGAGAAGCTTTGACCTCTCCCTCCCCAGGAACCACACACACCCATTTCTGGCCATTCAGAGTGCCCTGCTTCAGGGAAGGGATGTGAAAACAGAAAGAGAAGAAAAAGTATAGAAAGAAAGTCTTGCTGACCTCCGAGCTCCAGAATTACTCGTCCTTAGAGGAATGGAAGACGTAGGAATAGATGTGGGCGCTCCTTGACGACGGACAGCAAGGCTCGTCAACCTCGCCAACCAGATAGAGTCCCTGGGCCTGAGAAGAGGACAGAGGTGGGGGTGTCTTGAGATGTATGTGGATGTCGGTGGGGTCCTGGGAAAGGAGCCTTGCCTGTTTCCCAGGATGAGCCCAGAGGAAGTGGTAACGGTCTAGGTTAGAAATGGCTGTGGTGTGTCAGGCAGAGGGGCGCCTGCAGCGCTGGGGGCGGTGGAAAGGGTCCCGTGCCCTTGGTAGAGCAAGAGCATGGAGGACAGAGCAGCCGTGGAGGGATCTGGTGGACAAGAAGTGACAGCCCAAAGTGACCAGACAGGGAATCGCAGTCGATGCCACGTGGACAGCTGGCCTGGAGGGTCGTAGGGCCTCCAGCGTCCCCTCATGTACTGAGTAAGCCCCCCTGAACCCAGGACCATCCCAGGAATTTTGGGAGGATGAAAGGACCAGCTGGTCTCTGAGATGATGAGATGAAGTGTCTGTGACCGTAGGGGGATGGGAACTGAATGCAGACATGAGGATGACATATTAACAAGATCAACTCTTGCACACCCACAGCTGTGTGTGGAAATGCTACCCGGCTATAAGGCGGAGGCAGAGTCTATAAGGGCAATACATAGATAATAAATGCCTACAAACAGAAGACGCAATAAACTGGGGGAAATTATGATATCATACATAACAAGTTATGTAAAACTAATTTCCTTCCTATGTGAAGAACTCTTAGAAATCAGTAAGATGAAGACTGGCCACCAATAGGATAGTTCATAAAGGACATAAGTAGTTCACAGAAAAATAGAAATGACGCCTGAACGTTTGAAATACATCCCTCAACCATAATGACAGAAATGCCAGTTAAGATTACAGTGAGATGCCATCTTCACCTATCGGACAGGAGGAGGTTAAGACGTGTAGCAAAGCTGGGTGTTGGGGAAGAGGACAGGGGAACACCCTATTTCAGTCACTGCCAGGAGGGTAAATTGGCACAGCCCCTTCAGACAGCAAGGTGGCAATATCTATCAGAGTTAAAGCACATATTTTCTTTGACCTGCAATTCCAGCTCTTGGAATTTACTGTGGCTTATCCCCACAGACCCACAAGGGTGTTTGTTCAAGGATGTAAGCCATAGATCATTGTTTGTAGTGGCAAAAAAGAGGAAACAACCCAAATTCTATTGATATGGGACTAGATAGATTAATAAATAATAACACATCAATGGAGCACTATGTGGCCATGCAAAACGAAATACAGATCTGTGTATGCTGATATGGAAAGATCTTGGAAATATGTTGTTAATTAAAAATAATAGCAAGGTCCAGAACACTGTGTATAATTGACCGCCAGTTGCAATTTAAGAAAAAAATCTATTAGCAAATACACACATGTTTATGTGTGGATATTTCTAAAGAGGCACAGAGCTTAAACAAACACTGTATTTTCACAGGATAACTTTGTAGTTTGAATGGTTCATGTTGGTGGATGTTTCATTTGTATAAGAGCTTTATGAGTTAA
The DNA here is from genome assembly GCF_002007445.2 of Ailuropoda melanoleuca. NCBI lineage: Eukaryota > Metazoa > Chordata > Mammalia > Carnivora > Ursidae > Ailuropoda > Ailuropoda melanoleuca. The sequence goes on from NC_048237.1 coordinate 12,985,413, forward strand.
AGGGGCAACCAGAAGCAGAGGAGAAGTGGGGGAAAGGCACAGCCAGAACTTTTGCTGGCCTCAGGCAGGTTTGTGCCAGGGAATGAGTGCTGTCCATGTGGACAGCCTCAGACTTCAGGGACTGGGGCTGAGTCACAGCCACCCTGGAAACTGTGATGAAAGTCCATAACAGGCAGGCATTAATGACGTGTTCTAGAACGGTTCGTCTTCGACAATGGAGCGCTGGAGGGGTTCTAGGATGGGCTGGGAAGGACGAATAAGGAGGTGACTACAAGGAGATATGGAAAATGAGTCCTCTGTTCTTTTGGCAGAATGACAGCAAAAAGAATTCCTATTTCTCAGCAAAATCTACCTAAGCTCAAAGGTGAGATCAGCAGAGTTTTAAAGAGTCATTTTAGATTATTATTAGGAAGGATGCAAATGCTTGCACAAGATAAAAGAAGAAATTCAAAGTCTAGTAACAGATGAACAATGAGAAAACTAGAAACAACAATTCAAAAAAAAAAGTCAGTTCAAATTCAAACAGGGAGATTCCATTTTCCACTCATCAGATTAGTAAAGATGTTAACGATTGCTACTACTCAGTATTGGTGAGATTGTGGGGAAACAGGTGCTTTTAAGGTTCTCTGGGGAGAGCGAAAATCACTCCAGTCTTTTTGGAGGACAATTAGGCAGTAACAACTTGTTTAATGTGGAGTCACTCTGATCCAGAAATTTCACTTATGGGAATCCACCCCGATGCAGGCTAGTAAACACACATATGTCTTGTCTTTTCTTTTCTTTTCTTTTCTTTTCTTTTCTTTTCTTTTTTCTTTTCTTTTTTTTTTTTAAAGGTTTTATTTATTTATTCAACAGAGATAGAGACAGCCAGCGAGAGAGGGAACACAAGCAAGAGGAGTGGGAGAAGGGGCGCCTGGGTGGCAGAGCGGTTAAGCGTCTGCCTTCGGCTCAGGGCGTGATCCCGGCGTTATGGGATCGCCCCACATCAGGCTCCTCTGCTATGAGCCT
>NC_048237.1:12987798-13035411 GCF_002007445.2 Ailuropoda melanoleuca
CCCCCTGCTTGTGTTCCCTCTCTCTCGCTGGCTGTCTCTATCTCTGCCTTATAAATAAATAAAAAATCTTTAAAAAAAAAAAAAAAGAGGAGTGGGAGAGGAAGAAGCAGGCTCATAGTAGAGGAGCCTGATGTGGGGCTTGATCCCATAACGCCGGGATCACGCCCTGAGCCGAAGGCAGACGCCTAACCGCTGTGCCACCCAGGCGCCCCACATATGTCTTTTCTGTGTCACCCGACAGCCTGAGGAACACACCTCGTAGCAATAAGCACACTGAGCAGCCAAATCTTGGTTTCTAGAACGATTATGCAATCACAGGGTTCTTTGGAGAAGAGACTGACTCTAGGACAGAGGGAAGATGAGCCTGGAGCATCTTGGAGTGCTAGAAAGTAGGGAGGTACTTACAAATCCATTGAAACGGGTATGCCAAAGGGCAGTGGGAGCCAAATGAAAGAGTTCCCAATGGCCTAAGCTGGAAGATTTTGAGCAATACAATTAATTGGAATATAACCCAAAACATAAAATGAGTCCATATTGATGTAGAGAAATGATTAAACAAATTAATAAATGGAGAAAAAGAGACATATCTTCTCTGCAGAATGATTTAAAAATAAGGGGCGCCTGGGTGGCACAGCGGTTAAGCGTCTGCCTTCGGCTCAGGGCATGATCCCGGCGTTATGGGATCGAGCCTCACATCAGGCTCCTCTTCTGGGAGCCTGCTTCTTCCTCTCCCACTCCCCCTACTTGTGTTCCCTCTCTTGCTGGCTGTCTCTATCTCTGTCGAATAAGTAAATAAAATCTTAAAAAAATAATAAAAAAAAAATAGAAATGCATGCAAAGTCCAGAAATGCTCAAAACAGTGTCTTGACATTTTCAGGAAAAAAAAAGTATACATACTCTGTTTCTTGTCTATAAATATCTTGCTCATAAAAGCTTCAAAAATCTCAAGCTTCAAAAAATCTGCAATGCAATTTGCGAATGTATACATATGTATTTTTATGTACATACGTATATATAATTTGCAAATTTAAATGCTGTAAAAAATATGTATATACATATATATGCTGTAACACCTCAATCCTGGCAAAGTTTCAAGAAACTTAGCATTCCCACCCGTTGCTGTGAGCAATGTAAGTTCACACGTGCATTGTGGACCACAGCTCGGCAATATCTATCAAGAACTAGAAAAGAATTCAAACCCCTAAACATGATATTTATTTCTTTCCTGGGAATTAATTATAAGGAAATTTAAATCCAAAAGGACGGCAGCAAGGACAGCAAATTGCGCTTTTGAGGCTATCTTATTTAAATGAACAAAACTGGAAACTGCATGTCCCACAGAAGGTTACAAAATGATACATTCCCTTGGAGGAGTGTTAGTTAATTACTAAAAAGGAGGCTATGAGGACTATATAGGAACATGGAAAATGCTTATGAGCATTCATGAGAAAGAAGTATACGGTAATGAAGACTTGATAAAAGTTCACACGCAGGGGCTGGAGACCTGGGAAACTGAGTCGCTGGACTGTGGGCACCTGGACCCTTTCCCTCCTGCTTCCCACACCCACCCCTCCTCTCTGTCCTGCGGCGCACTCATGGCCTTGAGTACTCCGGACACGGAGAGGGTGCTCAACGCAAATTTTTGGAAGAAATGTTTGTTTGTTTATTTGTTTATTTATTTTAGATTCAATTAATTAACATATAGTGTATTTGGAAATGTTTTGTTAATGTTTCCGTGATGTTCTGTGGTACCACTTTGAAAAATTCTACACATTTACCAGTGAACCTGGATTCAAACCTGAACAGTGTCTGTCAATGCCTTAGTCCCCACTGGGGCCTAACCCAAACCTCCCACGACTCACACATCCTATTCAAAGTTTCCGTGGCCATCACACAGCCACCTACCGGCTCTCTCAAACGAGTGCAAGAAAGCCCCTGTGTACCCTTCTTTCAAAGCAGAGGATTTTGAAAGGTCAAAAATGACTGCTTGAAACTCTGCTTGGATCTTATCTGGAGAATCTAAGAATCAAGACGTCTCACATCTGGGCTGCTTGACTTTCAGTCCAGGGAAAGGGGGAGAGTGGAGGACCTCTGCAGTTTGGTGGGAACTAGAAGGGGGCCTGGGACCGGGGGCTGCCCTGGGCCACGAGGGACAACTGTCCAGAACAGTGCTCTCAAAGGAACGGAGTGCACCCCAGATGTCACTATAAATGCCCCAGGAATCACATTGTAAAAGGGTAAAAAATAGGTGACATTCATTTTAATATATTTTGTTTAATCCCAAATTAATTTTTTAAAGGACCTTACTATTTTTTTAAGATTTTTTTAAAAATTTATTTATGAGAGAGAGAGAGAGCATGCATGAGCGGGGGGAGGGGCAGGGCAGAGAGAGAAGCAGACTCCCCACTGAGCAGGGAGTCTGATGCGGGACTCGATTCCAGGACCCTGGGATCATGACCTGAGCCAAAAACAGATGCTTAACATACTGAGCCACCCAGGCAACCAGTAACAATTGCTAATTGTTATCTATGTGACCTGCCCCTCTTCATACTAAGTCTGAAATCCAGCGTCTATTTTATACTTAGGGCACATCTCAATTCCGACCAGCCATATTGCAAGGCCTCAGTCCTACGTGAGCAGAAGCTGTCAAACCGAACAGCATAGCTCTAGAACTTTTATCTTCTCCTTTCCATTTCTATTCCCCTTCCTTCCCCTCCCTCCTTCCCTCCTTTCTTCTTCCCATTTCTTTCTTCCTTTTTTCCCCTCCCTCTCTCTCCGTTTTTTTTTTTCTTCCCTTTTTGCTTCTTTGTTTCTTTTCTTAGAAAAACAAATCATTCTTTAGAAACAACACATAAATCTACCTGACTACAGCATTCTCCAAACAGATAATCCTAGGAATTTTTTTTTCCAGAATTCTCTTCTGTCTAGTGGCCCTCGGGAGGAAAAACTCTGAGTGTTGCAGCATGCATACGACCAGTTGCCTTCTTTGGGTTTTCTGGCAGTCCTCTGGGGGTTAGACTCCCCTGGACATACCCAGCTCCTGCACGCCCATCATCCATGGTTACAGGTAACAAAGGTGAGCTGTCTCTCTTTATGGAGTGATGGGGGCAGGGCTATGCAGGCCTTTTATTCTTTTCTGGCAGTCTTTAGTTTTTGGCAAGACTCTCCTTGTCTTTTTCATGATTGGAGTTGCACTTTGCATTGGAAGTTGGCTGGCGGCCAGAGGCTCTTAAAAGGCTGGAGAGTCCCTGCATCCATCTCTGGGCCTGAGCGAAACTTTGGGTCCCCGAAGTATAGGACGTCTCACAGAATTAATTACCTAGGCTGTCACATGTCCCTTTGCAATCCTGGAAAACTGCTGTGGGAAATAATCTCCTGGGGAAGAGATCTTGAGCGGAGGGTTTTCAAGGGGATGGGAGGGATCGCGAGTAGGAAGTCTCTTCTAAGCACAATTTTACCAGAAGTCATTACTTTTTTATTTGCATTTCCTTTCATTATCAAAGTTAAAAAAAAAAAAAAAGCAGCAGCAGCAGCAGCCCAATGTAGTTATGCAATGGTTTATGCAGTTGTGACGAGCCTGAAAGTGCTCTCTGGGCTGCGTGTGAGTCGCCACCTCCCTGGCTTCCCGCACTCAGGGCAACAGGAGGCACTGGGAATTTCTCGAATGTTCACAAGAATGTCGAGAGGGAGTTCTGACTAATCATAATTCCTTGAAGTTCTTGTGGGAAAATGCAGTCCCAATTTCCTTTTAGAGACAACTGTCGAAAACTACTGGTCCTGAGTTTTCATTGGTGCAGAGAACGGTAAAAAGGCACTTCAGGGGAAGACCCGGCAGGTGAACTGTCCTTCCGTGGGGACATCAGAGCCCTCCGCACAGAGCCGGGTGGCGTTCGCCAGCCACCAGTGCCTGCTGGAGTTCTGATCCACTCGGCTCAGTGTTTTGGTCGTTAATGTGATCGGCTCACTAAACCTGTCAATGTCCTTCTTGCTGTCCTCTTCTCTGAGAGACCCAAATCTTGGTGTCTCTCCCCTGCCCCTGCTCTCTCCTGCCCTGACAGGTATCTCCCCGGCAGGACCTGGAAACCAAGTCTCCAGGGAGATAAGCAGGAACTGCATGTCATGTGGGCGGGCCAAGGAGCCGCCAGTCACCCTGTTCTTGCTGCTGGGCACTCGGTCCCACTGGAAGTCTCTCCGGCCTCTCGTCTCCACCAGGCCAGCTGACAATTAGATTAAGTCAGGAGATGGCAAAGAAAGAAAAAGGAAAAGAAAAGGCTAGAAAAGGCAAGGAAAAAACCCCCGCAGGCAACCTCAGCCGAGCTGCCCGGGTGGCTCTCTGCAGAGGGGAGTATGGAGGTGGCAGCTGCCCTACACACGGCGCCCCAGCTCACAGGGGCAGCTGAAGGGGGAGATTTCAAGACACGGAGATGCCATGGGCTGAGGGAGCCTGCAGGCTCAGGCCCGGTCTGCCCACTCTGGCAGGGCAGCCTGGCCAGGCCCACAGGCGGCTGCCCACTCCTCCCAGCCTGGCCATGCTGGTCTGGCCTGGACTCTCAGCACCTGTCACCAGGCCTTTGTTTTTGTTTCTAAGGAACAAAATAATGAAAAACTCTTTTGATGGTCTCAGCCGACATACACTCTTTGTGTGTATTTCCAGAAATAGCCCAGATATGAGTGGCCTTACTCCCTCAAGGTGTTCAGGGCCAACTCCTACCTTCTCGGAGGAATGCAGAGAGAGGGTGAGTCCTTGGGGCACAGGGATCTCTTTGCTCCCAGACGGGCATCTGCTCACTCTGTGGAGGTTCAGGCTCCCTTGTGGGGACCACACAAGCATCACTCCTCTCGGCTAAGCAGCAGGACAACAGGGAAGACAAGCGTAGGAATTGTGGGCTTTAGGGTTTTGTGCCAGCTTCACGTCATTTCTTCTGTTGTGCATTTGGTCATCTAACAGACATTGATGTGAAGCCAGGGGCCGAGGGAACAGAAGTGAGCCCCCAGTGGTCCTGGCTCTCAGGGGCGCTCCCCTGGATGGCTGGAAAGGCTCACCTCCTGTGTATCCCCATGTTCCCTCCAGGAGGTGAAGGGCCCTCACTTTGAAAAGTGCCAACCGAGCAGTTTCGTCCGTCCGTGAATGAGCTTTGGCAAGCACATGGCTGAGTCACAGTCTTGGTGACACAGAGCACGTGGCTTTAAATTGCCAGAAGTATGACTGGCACCCCGGCCTGTGCCTCCCCACCCGGAGGGGTTCTGGATGAGCCGTCAGCTCCCAACAAGCAATCCAAAGATAATCCTTCTTGTTTTCTAAAAGCCAGCTGTTGAGTTTCTAAGCCTGTCCGTACATGGTGAATTCCTTGAAGGCAGTTGAAGTAACCACTGATTTTTTTTTTTTTTAATTATCTAAGCTAAGCGCCTTTTTCTGAGAAGAGCAGATTCCCCTGCAGGTCTCCCGAGCTGGAGGGGAAGGTGGAGACTGTTCTTACTTGGGAGTTGAGTGGTGTGATCAGGCCTGCTGATGGCAGGCACCTCGGTTCCTGACGTTGGAAGCTCCTGGCACCCACCCATGCCTGCCTGACCCTCCCTGCAGCAGCCCCACCTCTGCTATGCACGACAGAGCCGCGATGGGAGAAGACCATGGGCAGCCGCGATGGGAGAAGACCATGGGCAGCCGCGATGGGAGAAGACCATGGGCAGCCCTCCCGGTGTCCACCAAGCAGGGTGGAAGCTAGGCAGCTGGAGGCTTATCAGTGACAGGCTGAGGCCTGACTCATGGCCCCGTCACAGCTCTTAGTGGAGGACTGACCCACAGAGGAAATTACACAGCACTCTGTGGCCCGTGGTCGAGGCAGGGGCTTTTCCAAGTGCCTCAACTGGGAAGCAGCTTTCACCCACGCTGGAACCTGAGACCTGGGGACCCCCGCTAACTTCAGGTTAGTCCCGGTGACTGCAGGAATAGGGTGGCCTGTGCAGACCCCTGGTAGAGTTCCCTGTTGGCTGGCAGGGCCCCCACGTCCCTGCCCCATCCGTGACCGAGCTGCGACGCTCATGGAGCCAGCTTTCCACACGCTGTTCCTCGGGCTGCAGCAACTGCCTGAGCCACAGCCATTCACCCAGAATCTAGTCTGGCCCCGGAAGCTCGCCGAGAGACCCTCAGTCAGAAGAGACAGTGCTTCCAGTGCAACCGGAGCCGCTCCCCTCAGAGAACTGGGTGACTCGGGGCAAGTACATCAAACTCGCTCCTCCTCAGTTTCCGCATCTCTGAGATGCGTCTGGAACACCTACCTCCTGAAGCTGTGGTGAGAATGACGTGAGAAGATACGCACAGGGCCTGGCGCTCCGTACACGTTCCTTATTCGAAACCTGCTCCGAGGCCCAGCTCAAACTGGCACCAACCCCAGGGCTCAACTCTCAGGGTTATCCCTTTCCACCCCTCATATCCAGTCCCCAACTCTCATGCAAATATGTGGCCGGAGGAGACAAGCTCCCTCGTCGTAATTGAGGAGTTGATTTCTCTGGGAGGTGTGAAACGCGGGCCTAGCTTGTTTTCCACCCCCCCTTCCCTACTCTGGATCTGACACCCCGGGACCGTCCTACAGGAAGCTAGATGTGGAGTGGACTGCTCCTAACGTTGCGGGTGGGCCGGAGGGAAGAAGGGATGGGTGGCCCCCAGGCCTCTCCTCTAGAGTTAGTCCTAGGAACCATCTCTGGGAAGACCTTCAGCCCCATGAGGACTGTGACTGGTTGGGAATCTTCTGGAACCCAGAGGATAGGATTCCTTTTGTCGATTCTTCCAGTCAACCTGGGCTATCACCTGGGGCAAGGGCTGCAGTACCATCTCCTTCCATGACGGGGCCCCATGCTAGGCTTCCTGTGTCCCGGTTATGCGGAAGCCTGCAAAGGTGGGCAGCCAAGGTCCTGCCTCTCCAGGAAGTACCAAAGCAAGCAAGCAAGTATATGTAACAAGAAGATATCACCCAAGGACCTTCCTTCTGCCTAACCCATGCTCCACAGTCACCCCAAAGCTCCTGCTCCCTCCTGCTGTGCCTGCTAACCCCTCGGCCTGAAGATCCGTCTACTAGCACTCCCAGCTCTGGAGCCCCATCCCCGGGGCTCCTGTTAGGGCTCCAGTTCTCTCCTGGGCTGGACAAGTCTGTCTCAGCCACTAAACGGGCAGCTCCCCGAGGTCAAGGCCAGCTCTGGAGCCTGGTCCCCTGAACTGGCACATAGTAGGTACTTTGTACATAGTAGCACATAGTAGGTACTTTGCATTTGCAGAAAGTCTGGTGGTGAGGCCAAATGGAGTGGTGCGTGTATGTGCATGCACACAATGGGAACAAATTCATGGTGTCCCTATGAAGTGCCAGGCCAGTGCTAGGCCCTGCACTCGTGGTGTCTCCTTTCATCAGTGTAATTTGTGTGGTTGCATCTGCGTAAGTTCAGGATGGCTTTTTTTTTTTATTTTAAGATTTTATTTATTTATTTGACAGAGAGAGCGAGCACAAGCAGGGGGAGCAGCAGGCAGAGGGAGAGGGAGAAGCAGGCTCCCCACTGAGCAAGGAGCCTGATGTGGGGCTTGATCCCAGGACCCTGGGATCACGACCTGAGCCGAAGGCAGACGCTTAACTGACGGAGTTGCCCAGGCGCCCCTCAGGGTGGGTGGGGATGGGGAGAGCCCTGTCTCTGTTTTTATTCTCCCGTTGGAGGATGCTCTTCCCACAGGGCCCCTAACCTTCCCAGGCACTTTGCCTCACCCTCAGCTGCAGTTAAGAGCTTTAGGTTTGCAGAGCATTTGCTCGGGTTTGCCTCACACCCAGTCACCCCTGCCCCCTTCTGAGCCCTGCTGGCCCCAAGGCCTGGGCCACCTTTTCCAGAAAACCATCCTCCATGCCCCAGACTCCAGCCTGGGCTGGTCGGGGACAAGATCCCCACTTCCTCCTGGAACACGGGCACCACCTGGGATAGAACGATTGCCCCCAGCCTTTCAAGGGCTCAGTGGGCTAATGGCCTCCTCTCGGTAGCAGCCTGGCAGCGGGGCAGACCGAGACTGTCTGTGGCTCTGTCTGTGGCTAAGGAGCTCCCCTGAGGCCTCTGCGTACCTATGGAGGTTGGTTTATTTTAACCCATTCCACGCCCAGCTGAGCTTTGGAGAGGGCAGTCTGGGGTTGGAGACGCAGTGCAGCCTCGTGATGTCACGTTTAGGAAGAACTTGCATCTGGTCTTTAAAACCACCCCGCATGTGGGTAGGTGGGGAGGGCAGTTACTATCTCGAAATGACAGGTAGGAGCCCTGAGGCCCCGCGCTGAAGGTCACTCAGCTGCTACACTGAGTATCTTCCGAGTCCTAACTCAGGGCCGCTTTCCACCACCAAGTGCCACAGAGGCTGGTCCAGGTGCCTGGCATTTGGGCTAGAGGAGGCAGGGCCTAGAGAGAGAGTTCTGAAGACATCTCTCCCCAGGGAAGAACGATCAGGAGACCCATGGCTCCGCTTAATGGCTGGCTGGCCCCTTCAGGAAGCCCTGAAGTTTTCGCCTCAAAAACAGAGACTGTGTGCCGGCTCGAGGCTGGGCCGGATAATAGCTGATATCGAGGTAACACTTAACTCCCGTTTTTCTGTGCACCAGACCCCGTCCATGTACTTTACACAGATAGACTCATTTAACCCTCGCAGAACCCTAAGAGGGGATAAGAGTATTCCCATTTTACAGATAAAAAGGTTGGGGGGCACAGAGGTGTTAAGAAACTTGTCCACGTTTACGCAGCTGGGCAATAAATGTCACTTTTCATCAGTTCTTTTTAGACTATTAGAAAACAAGACTGGCACCTAAAGCCACGCCCTGGACATGAGATCAAGTGTCCCCAGTCTGCTTCCTCTGCTTACAGACAAAGGTATGCTTTCTCTTGGTGGGTGCAGTTGGGGGTGATTTATTGGATTTTGTAAAAATAAAACTCCTCTTACCGTTTTACGTTGTTGGGATAAGAAGTATAAGTTTCATTTTTAAGTAATTTGCAGTCACTGGTGCTTTCCTTCAGCTGGGATTCTGCACGAGGGTGGCCCAGAGAGGGGACAGTGACTGAGCAGGTGGAATTTCTCAGTGGTCTCTGGGGTGGAACATGTGATTCAGGGGCTTTTCTGGACAGGGGACCTGAGCTTGCTGGTGACAGTGACTGCAGGGCAGAAGAGCACGTGCCTGGGTCCAGGGGTGCAGAGAGCTCACCAGAGGAAGTCTGTCCTTTGAATGGCACCAGGACCCAAATCCAGCCTGAAACCCGTCCTTGGGCTGACTCTGTTTGACTGTTGAGATCTGGATGCTGCTAATTCTATACGGTTATCTCTAAACTTCAAAGACAAAACAAAACCACTTAAACGTTGGCTAGCAGTGCCAGACCATTGTCCCTTGGACTTGCCAGCCCCCTTCTCTGCCCCGCAGGAACCTCAGCACAGCACAGCAGCTGAGCAGTCCAGGCCAGGCTCAGCCCCAGGCTGCAGCGGCAGGAGGGAGAGGAGGCCAAGAGGGAGAGGAGCCCAGGCCATCCCCTGGCCTCTCTGCGGGCTCTCAGGGCTCAGCCTCCCCTCCCTCTCCCCCCACCCAGGCCTCTGCGGGGTCATGGCCGCTGCTGCGCCCCCCAGCCTTACACTAAGCCTCCTACGCCCCCCACCCCACACACCCTGCCTCTCGCCGTTCTCCACAGTCCCTTTACTCAGCTAAGTGCGGTGACAAACTACTTGGTGTGCGGGTGACGGTTACACTAGCGATGTGCACAACAGATATTTCAGGCCCTCTCCTCTTAACCAGTCCTCACTCCCACTGTATCCAGTCAAAATGACCTCCCCGAACGCTGCCCTCCGCTGGGGAGGCCTAGAGCCTGGCAGATCTTAGCTTGGTGTATGGATGTGGGTATTGTAAAGGTTTTATTTATTTGAGAGAGAGAGAGCACAAGCCTTTGGGGGGGGGGCAGAAGAAGAGGGAGAAGCAGGCTCACCATGGAGCAAGGAGCCCCACGCGGGACTCGATCCCAGGACCCTGGGATCATGACCTGAGACAAACGCAGACACTTAACCGACTGAACCACCCAGGCGCCCCTAGCTTGGTGTATTTAAAGGAACTGATGGGGCTCAGTATCTGGAAGGATGAATAACATCCCAGGGGGAGGGCCCACCAGAAAAAAATGTGCCGAGCCCATTCCTCCAGGTGGGAAGCCTCTGGATGCCCCAGGGATCAGTCCGGCCATCTACGGTCTGATTGAGACCTCCTCGGTGCCAGCCTGTGTGGCCACAGCAGGCGCTCAGGACCCTCACGGAGCTTCTAGGCTGCGAGCGCTCCCGCGCGTCCCGCCGATGCGGGGGGCAGGGCTGAGAGCTCGGCGCTCCCGCTGCTCCTGCCGCTCCCGCAGCCAGCCTGGCGCCGTCAGGAACCTGGAGGCCTGGAGGGACGGGCACTTCAGGAGATGCTGTCTTTTTTGGTCTGCGTTGCTCCCGGGATGCTGATGGCCTGTGAGCCTTCGGGGAAACAGGAAACGCTCACATACGGGGCCACCTTTGGCACTCTCGGTTTTTTCCAGGTCCAGAGAGCAATATGAAACGCATCCTGTTACGGTAACATGAGTCAGCTGAATCCTGCCGGGGCTTCTTCCCCAGGTGCACAGATAACGTGGCTCGGGTGGGGGCAGGGACCGGAGGGCAAAGGACCCTGGACTCTGCAAGCCAGAAGAGAGGTTGGGAGCTTCTGGCCAATTTCCTAGTCACCCTAATTGCACAGACAAGGAAGGCGCCTGGGTTGCAGAGCCGGGCTGGAACACAGGAATCCCAGCCTGGAGCAGCACCCTTCCGGCCAACCCCGCTCCTCTGGCACTAAGCTGTCTTCGCAGCAGCTTTTTAAATCCCTTTGCCAAAGGCCCAGAGGCTCAGGTCAAAGATGCTTCATTGAAACCTGGTTGTTCAGAAGCTAGGGAGGGATGATCCTGGCAAATGAAGGAAAGTAAATGCTGTCCCCTGAAGCCCTTCCCGATGACCCCTATTGGAGTGACCGTTCCCCTCCCTGAAATGCTGTTTCTCAGGATCTCCCAAAGTGGACCATAAACATTAACATTCTTCTATATCAGTCCACATTTTCCATCTGATGTCAGTGCTCTTTCCTCCTGCATAGTACACAGAGTCCTAGGCAATTTTCCACCTGCCCAACCTGAGCAGTGTCTGTTGAATTTGGGTTAACAGTCATCCGAGGACAGAAGCCACAGAAATCCAAAGACGGAGATCAAAGAAGGTCTGACTTCTGATGCCTGGGCCATTCCGGCTGGGACAAGGCCTTCTGCAGCCCAAGAGGGTGGGGAGTGGGGGGTGGGGGGTGGGGGAGGCAGGATAACAGGAACCAATTGGAATTGTTCTCTGGAGCAGAGCGGATAAAAAGACTTCCTATTCTCCCCACTACCTGACAACTAATATTAATGGTTGTATTCTTGAGAGCTTACTGTGGCACTTGGATTGCTCCTTTCAACCCTGGGGATAGGAACTACCAAAATCCCCAGTTTGGAGAGGAGAAAACTGAGGCACAGAAAGGTTAGATGATGCTCCGCAAANGGCACAGAAAGGTTAGATGATGCTCCGCAAACCTCATGCTGACAAGTGGTGAGGCCAGGAGGCCAACGTTAACCACTATGTTCTACTGCCCCCCCCCCGAAGTGATTCTGTGCTGGCCTCCCTGCCCTTGATGGGGCACTGAGGGGTCCTCTGAGCGGGGAGTCACAAAGGCTGCTCAGGCAAGGTGGGTTCCAAGATCAAGGCGCTTATTCTTCGTGAGGTCACCATGAGGACTCCAGTAGTTCCGTGACCTCTGAGCTGTGAGACGTCCTTGCCCAGCCCCCACCCTGGCGTGCCCAATGGGCCTCTGAGGCAAAGAGTGGGCATGGAAAGGGCCCCCAGAATCCAGCCTGACCCTGGCCTCACCTCTGGTGCTGCTTGCTGGAGGGCGGGTCGTGGAACCCTCACCAGAGAGCCTAGTTATTCAAACAGACTGAAACAATAAGGCGGGAAACCAAGCCAAGATGCTGGGCTAAGAAGCCAGAAAAAATAGGAAAGGTGCCTCCCCTTATCAAGATCACAGAGGCCTGGACCACTGAGCAGCTGGGACAAAAGGTTCCGATTAGAATGCAGAGCTGTTATTGAAGGAGACAAACTGGGAGGAAAATCAACGGCGCAGAGCCGGTCCACTCCTTTCCCAGGACAGGGGCCCGGTGATCTTTCCTGCCTCTGTGAATGGAGATCTCCGCAAACAGAAAGGCACGTCCGGCTTCCCATTTCCTGATCCTGAAGCAGTCCTAGCTGTCAACACCAGCGTCGTTCTACGTTCTGTGACATTTACTAGGCTACTCATTGTTCTCATTTCTTAATCAAGGGAAAATGAAGTAAAAAATCTTGGGAAATCTAGGAAGCTCATTGCAGGAATACCTCCGAAAGGTGACTCAGTACTTCATTTCACAAAGGGAACCAGAAGTTTCACAAGAACAGCGTTGTTCCCTTTAAGCAGATTGAACCAGGATTTCCTGACTCCGAAACTTTTTGCTGAAGGCCCTGGGCTCAGTTACAAGATTTGCGGTTGGCAGGAAGAGCTCTCTCCCCTTTCCAGAAATGGTTGAGTCTGGAATGGCTGAGGGAGCTGATGAGCTTCTGCAGAGTATCAAAGACTGGTTCAGCCCTGGTAGCCAGGGTGTCCTTCTGGAACACTGAGAAATGTCAAACTATGAATCCACTGCGTGAACCAGAAGCAACAGAGCCAACAGAAAATTTGCCTATGAATAAGACATGAACTCAGACCCAAAGCAGGTGTCCCCAAAAAGCTTTCAATTCACAGCCTGATCAACACTTGCTGATTCTTTTCATTAATATCCATTTGCTCTTATAAATGTATTTTGTAAATGTTTATGGACTTTTCTTGTAATTCGTCCAGAAATTGGAAGGAGGGAGATAAAAATTTTGTGATGGTAGTTGCTTGCTTTGCAAAGTTACTTCAGTTGTTTATTTTTACAAAGTGCTTTTCCAGGTGTCAAGCCCTCCTTACCAATGCTATGATTTTCCTAATGTTGCACAAGCCTCCCATATGGTGTATTTGAGCCAACAAGAATTCAGTCAACTTTAGAGCAGCCCTGCTGACACCTCACATCATGGCGCCTGCTTGCTGACAGCAACCCCAGCACGGTCTTGTCTGAAGCTGACTGGAAGAGTTGAGAGAGTTCAAGACTTGTCAGTGAGTCCCAGGCAGGTCCCTGCACCGGGGGACTGAGCCCAGCACTGCCGAGACTACAGAAGCTTGGGACTGGGTGGGGTCGGGCAAGGCTCTGAGGCCGGATTAGTTCTTGCTTGCGTGCACGTGCACACGCACGTTCACATGCACAATCCTTTGGTTTGGTAGCAGAACTTCGTCCTGACTGAGAGCCACCTTTCCCTAAAAAGAGGACGTCAGTTGCTTCTCCTGGAAGCCATACTGGCTTTCTGGGGACCCCAGAACCTCTTCCATTCAGCCCCTCTCTGACCTGGGAGTCACAAGTATTGTTCCCAAGAGCTGCCTGACACTACTTGTCTCAAAGACTGGAAGTTCTTGAGAACAGTAGCCATGATAGACTTTTTGAAATTCCTTATAGCACTTTCAAAGAGATATATACTTAAAAAATTATCNCTGCCTGACACTACTTGTCTCAAAGACTGGAAGTTCTTGAGAACAGTAGCCATGATAGACTTTTTGAAATTCTTATAGCACTTTCAAAGAGATATATACTTAAAAAATTATCTAATGAACACTTGGGCTGTTTCCATAATTTGGCTGTTGTAGATAATGTTGCTATAAATGTCAGGGTGTGTGTATCCCCTTGAATTAGTATTTTTGTATTCTTGGGTAAATATCTAGTAATACAATTGCTGGACTGTGGGGTAGTTCTATTTTTAACTTTCTGAGGAGACTCCAGACTGTTTTCCGGAGTGGTTGCACCAATTTGCATTCCCACCAACAGTGCAAGAGCGTTCCCCTTTCTCCACACACTTGCCAACACCTGTTGTTTCCTGTGTTGTTGATTTTAGTCATTCTGACAGGTGTGAGGTGATATCTCATTGTAGTTTTGATTTACATTTTCCTGATGCTGAGTGATGTTGAGTATCTTTCCATGTGTCTCTTGGCCATCTGTCTTCTTTGGAAAAATGTCAGTTCATGTCTTCTGTCCATTTTTCAATTGGATTATTCATTTTTTGAGTGTTGAGTTTGATAAGTTCTTTATAGATTTCGGATACCAATTCTTTATTAGATATCTCATTTGCAAATATCTTCTCCCATTCTGTAGGTTGCTTTTAGTTTTGTTGATTGTTTTCTTTACTGTACAGAAGCTTTTTATTTTGAGGTAGTCCCAGTAGTTTATTTTTGCTTTTATTTCCCTTGCCTTAGGAGATATATCTAGAAAGAAGTTGCTTGGCCAATGTCAAAGAAGTTACTGTCTGTGTTCGCTTGTAGGATTGTTATTGGTTTCAGGTCTCACGTTTAGATCTTTAACCCATTTTGAATTTTTTTTAAGTTTACTTTTTTTAGTAATCTCAACACCCAACATGGGGCTCGAATTCACAACCCTGAGACTGAGAGTTGCATGTTCCACCAACTGAGCCAGCCAGGCGTTCCGATTTGAATTTATTTTTGTGTATGGTGTAAGAAAGTGGCCTAGTTTCATTCTTTTGCATGTTGCTGTCCAGTTTTCCCAGCACCATTTGTTGAAGAAACTGTCTTTTTTCCATTGAATATTCTTTCCCGCTTTGTTGAAGATTAGTGGACCCTATTGTCGTGAGTTCATTTCTGGGTTTTCTATTCTGTTCCATTGATCTATGTGTCTTTTTGAGCCACTACCATACTTTCTTGATCACTACAGCTTAGTGATATAAGTTGAAGTCCAGGATTGTGATGCCTCCCGCTTTGCTTTTCTTTCTCAAGGTTGCTTTGGCTATTCAGGGTCTTTTGTGGTTCCATACAAATTTTAGGATTGTTTGTTCTAGCTCTGTGAAAAATGCTGTTGGTATTTTGATAGCAATTGCATTAAAATGAGCAGATAAAGAAGATGTGATATATATATTTGTAATGGAATATTATTCATCGATTAAAAAGAATGAAATCTTGACATTGGATGGAGCTAGAGAGTATTATGTTAAGCAAAATAAGTCAGAGAAACACAAATACCATATGATTGATTTCACACATATGTGGAATTTAAGAAACAAAACAAACGAGCAAAGGGAGAAAAGGAGAGAGAGAAGCAAACCAAGAAACAGACTCTTAACTACAGAGAACAAGCTGATGTCTACCAGAATGGAGGTGGGTGGGGGGACGCGTGACACAGGGGATGGGGATTAAGGAGCGCACGTGTTGTGATGAGCACTGGGTGTTGTATGGAAGTGTTGAAATCACTGTATTGTACACCTGAAACTAATATTACACTGTATGTTAACTAACTGGAATTTAAGTCAAAACTTAAAATGAACGTAATGAGCAGCAAATACTTTCAATAATTTTAAAGTGGCTTTTAGGACTGGTTGTAGCATAGGCATGCATGTTTACGTAGACTTGATCACTGTCTTTTGTATTTTACTCTGACTTAACATCCTACAGGATGTATGTATATGTCCGTGTATTTTAGTTATCAGTTACCATTTAACAAACTCCCCCCCAACTTAGTGGCCTAAAACTACCTTGATTTCTTCTTTTTCACGATCCTGTGGGTTGCTTGGGAGGTTCTTCTGCTCCACATGGTGTTACTCCTGGGGCTGCATTCAGCAGGGAACTAGGCTGGGCACCCCTGCCCTTCTCCACAAGCTGTCTCATTCTCGCAGACATCGCCACACTCCCACTGGCTAGCCAGGGCTCCCTTAAAGCATGGCAGCTGGGTTCTAAGAGGGAGTATAACAAGGGGACAGACCTAAAACACAGGCAGTTATCAAGGCTGTACTTGTTTCGTGCCTCCTTAAAGTCCGATTGGCCAAAGCCAGACACGTGGCTAAGGCCAGGACGATGTGGGAGGGACTACCCAGGGACATGGATTCCAGGAAGCTTGCTTCCTCGGAGGGCACCGTCTACTGCAATGTAACAGTCTGCCACAATGTCCTTCTTTTTCAGAAGAGTTATGGATTTGACATTTTTAGGCTCAATTATTTGAGAGTAAACCTGATGTCAGGATTGTGATTTTGCAAGGACAGCATTAGAATCGTGTCTCCAGGCCAGGACCAAAGTGAGAATCACTGGTGAGTGAGGCTGGCTGTCTCCCCACAACCTGGGCTGTCAAGGCTCGGATGGCCTCCTCTCATCTTGGCTACAGGGTAGTTCTTGTCAAGTGTGGGGTGAGGGCAGGGGAATTCAACTCTTTTTCTTTGTGGGGGGGAGAAAAGGACATTCTGGAAGAGATAAAACTGGTGATGGTTGAAAGGATGAAAGAATAAGCAAAAGACACACAGGGACTCCGTGAAGATACAATTCACAGGTGAGGAGCTGGATGTTTCCTTCTGTACATATTTGCAGATTAGTGAAGTTCTTGAAACATATCCATTCCAAATGTCAGGAGCTACTGTATTACTGTAATAAATCTTTTGTTCCTGATATTAATAGAATTTAAATATAAAGGGAAAATAATTCACTCAGGGGTACCCCTCCCATCTCCAGATCCACTTTCTGAATACCTTTCAAGAAACGGACAAACAGCCAGGGTCCACCCCCCTGCCCAGCCACCATCAGTAATTTACTCACAGCCCTACCACTTGTGTCTTTTTCCCAGGCTGTGGTCTTATTCTTGCACGATTATATGTAAGTATAAGCATACAGTACGTACATTTTGTATTCTTTTTAAAATTCATCATACACACCTTTCTTTCTCTTGTTCCATGTCGCGGTTTGCTTTACTTCTCCTCTGCAAGGAGATATCTGGGCTTTCTACACTGTTGCTATTATAAATAGTGTTGTTATGAACATCTTTGCAAATCTTTTATTTTGAATTATTTCCTTGGAGGTATACCTCTAAAGTGGGTCAGAGAGTATAAATATAGCTTTTGTTGCCTATTTCCAAACTGTTCCTAGATCTACCCCACCAAAGTAAATTCCAGATGGATTGAAGTTAGATATAAAAAAAAAATGAACCAAAAAATCCCTAAAATCTAAAGGAAAACAGAACAAAATAAGTAATATAATCATTGGAGATGAAAAGCCTTTCTAAGTTTAAAAGAGAAATAATCAGAGGCGCCTGGGTGGCTCAGTCTGTTGAGCGTCTGACTCTTGGTTTTGGCTCAGGTCATGATCTCAGGGTCCTGAGATTGAGCCCCGCATCAGGCTCTGTGCTCAGTGAGATTCTCTCTCTCCCTCTTCCTCAGCCCCTCGGTCCCTGCACTCTCTCTCTAAAATAAATAAATATGTCTTTGAAAGAGAAATAATCATTTAAGAAAAGATTGATAGATTTAATTTAAAACATTTTAAGCCCCATGTTGCTGAGATGAGTAAAGACTATTTCCTGTGGAAGTGAGGGAAATACAGCTCTAGACAGGCCTATGGCCTCTGCAACCCAATACAATGTAGACAGTGAAATCCATCCCCAGGAATAGCACAGAAGTAGCTTGTATCTTGTGGGACAAAATATACTTTGGTCAGAAAACAGCATGAGAATATACATAGTACGCCTGAGATGTAATACCATGGTGAAACATTTCAACGAAGTCCAATACTATGATTATAGAGTTTTAAAAATTAAAAGAAAATCTGGTAAAAGATATTGATAGGCAAGGTGACAGAGTGTTAAAATTCTTACTGTATATTAAATGGGAAAGAAAAATATTACTCCAGGATAGAGAATATCACTAACAAATCACAAAAGAAAAGCACAATTGATTATTAACCAATTGAAAAGTTATAATAATCAAATACTTACACTTAAAATAGGATGTATTGTCCCTCTATCAAATTAGCTGACTTTAAAAATGTATAATATCCAGGGTTAAAAAGTTCTGTTGTAGAAGTGTTCTTTTTTGTTGTTGTTTTTTTTCTTTTTAAAGATTTTATTTATTCATTTCTCAGAGAGAGAGAGAGAGAGAGCTCACAAGCAGGGGAAGCAGCAGGCTCCTCTCTGAGCAAGGAGTCCATGTGGGACTCTATCCCAGGACCCTGGGATCATGACCTGAGCCTAAGGCAGACGCTTAACCTGCTGAGCCTTGTAAAATGCACCAATTTGGCAATGCTGTAAGGAGCCCTAGTAAGCCCATTCCCTTTGGCCCAAGACATGCTCTTATGAAAGGCCATCCCAAAGATATAACCTTAAATACACAGGGAACTCTGTAGTCAACATTCTTTGCAGTGTTAAAAAAAAAAGGGGGGGGAATAAACAAAACATCTAATATTAGAGAAGTATTTTGGTAAATTACAGTATTTACTTGTTGGATATTATGCAACAGTTAAGACTTAATGTTTAAAAATCTTATATATATTATATATATAAGATATATATATCTTATATATATTACATATATATAATATGGAAACTGCTTACAGTATGTTACATTTTAAAATAGATTACAAAAGTATATTTATATACGCAACTATATAAAGAAAAAATTGCATAAAGTCAGGAAAGAAATCATTCAAAATAGTAATTTTGAGAGCTACTCTAGCTAAGATGAGTTTCAATTTGGGTAAGGAAGATCTCGTTGAGTTACTTGAATTTTTTTCTTTTTTTTTTTTAAGAAACATGCATTTCCGTTATAATGAAAAAGAACTAAATGTATAAAAGGAAGGTACCATGAGCCCTCCCTGTTGGCTGGGATTTGGTTATCTGATTTATTCCTGCTGGCTGAGAAGGGCTCATTTATAGTCATTTGATTCTGCATTTCTCAAGCTTTTATTCAAATGTTCTCCAAAAGATCAGAACTGAAGATGTTATATGGGGATTTAGGGGGTTACAGGGAGGGGGTGCAGGAGCAGGATCCATGTGAAAACTAAGAGAAATTAAAACTTGAGGGCGACAGGCAAGATGGGAAAGGAAGCAGCTGCTGTGACTTTACATTCTCAGTAGAAAGAAATACTGAAAATAACTCGAGCCATAGTCATATATTGCATATTCAAAAATATTGCTTGAGCACCTAACTGGAAACATAGAGTGGAGAAGACACAGGCCCTGCTCTCCAAGAGGGACACAAATAGAGAGAAACAGGTCTGGCACAGTGTGCCGGTCGCCATGATGACGCTGAGCAGGAGAAACGAGGGCACGGAACGACGCCTGGAGCATGACGACACTGACGTAAATGAGCGTAAAACCAACACTGCCAAAAACCGGTACTAAGCGCTGCTCGTGAATAAATGTAAGTGTATAAAAGTAAATAAAATGGATCTGGAGGCTACGCAGCAAATTCAGGAGAGTGCTACCTCTACAGAGACGAGAGGAAGGATAGGAATGGGCCCAGGGGTAATAGTTAAAAAGGACTTTTAAAAAATTCTTTGTCAAATCCCCCTTCGTCCTGACAGAAAAAAAAGTATTGCCAGTAAATATCACACAATGCGGTAATTCTCGGGGGTGGGGGAGAAATGCTTTGGTTGAGATATGTACCAATGTGGGAAGATGGAAGGAGGAGGGGTTAGGAATGCTGTGGAGATTGGGGAAGGGGGTCTGCAGGCTGAAGAGGGGTCAGCTAGTCCCAGCCAGACCCAGTGAGATCTGTGTTTTCTCACTCCTGGGCAATCCCCCCTGTGGGTGGGATTACAGAGGTCTTTCAGCAGAGGGACCAGCAGAATTGAGGACCTACAGCATGTGGCAAGTGTGTGTGGCTGATAGGGAGGCCACACAGGCAGGACCAGCTCCTGGGGGCCTCGTGCCCCCAAAGGAACTTAGCTGCACTTTGGGGGTACTGGAAGGCTAGCTTTGGGGCTATGTGAAGGTGAACTGGGAGAGGAAGTTACCTTAGGAGACAGGGACCATCCTGAAGTGCCTGGAAACCCAGTGGTCAGCCCACGACTCACCCACCCGCCCATGGGCAGGCACTGTTGGTCATTGCAAGGAACATCAAATGTGGCACAAAAGTCAAGGAACACAGGATATTTGAGCGACCCTTACAAGTGTGGTAGTCGTGGAGAGCAGCTTCAGGAGAGGAATAGTTGTGGTCAGAGATCTCAACAACCTGGGGAATCAGTGGGATAGAAGCAAGGGCCAGGTGGAAGCTAGTTGTCATTTTTGGTGTCCAGTACCCATTAAGAGCATTCTAACCCCCTTTGGGGGAGATTACCTCATCCCTACTTCCCTCAACAAAAGAGCGTGAAAGAGAGCCAAGGGAGCCAAATTCTCTCCACTCCACCCCTTTCCCT
The DNA here is from genome assembly GCF_002007445.2 of Ailuropoda melanoleuca. Lineage (NCBI taxonomy): Eukaryota > Metazoa > Chordata > Mammalia > Carnivora > Ursidae > Ailuropoda > Ailuropoda melanoleuca. The sequence goes on from NC_048237.1 coordinate 13,008,138, forward strand.
GCCCAGTCAGGACAGGAATGTGGTCTCCACCTGGCCAATGGATGTTCTTGCCTTGGGTTTCAGATCCTGAACAAGTGAGCTGAGGACAGTGCGTGGTTAGAGGTCATTTACAAAAGCACCGCACCTGTGGTGCTGCAAGTCTTGCTCCACTGGCCATGACCTTCTCCTGGCTCTCTACAACCCTCAATTCCTGGCTTTCCCGAGCCTGGTCTTCCCAATCTCTTGCCTATTCTGTGAGCTCTCCACTCCCTGGGGGCTTCCATCAACTTCCCCTTGGCTTAAAATTAGCTGTGGCTGGTTTATGGCTCATGGACACAAGCATCTGCCTAAGACAAGCCCTCATCTGACAGTTGGCAATGGGGAGGCAGCCGGAGTATCCCACACTCTTCTCTTCACGGTACACCTTGTTCCTAATTCATCACCCATGACTCCATCCAGATCTGTGTTTTCTCACTCCTGGGCAACTGCGGCTGCTTCCCAGCTGGTGTCCCTTACAGCTCACTATACATCCTAAGCCCTGGTAAGTGTTACTGGAGCCCTTTAACCTGCGACTTCCCTGCTCAAGAACCTGGTGTGACTCCCTATTGCCTGTAGGTCAAGTCTAAACATCCATATCCTCCTTTAATCTGGTCCCGCCCCTGCCATCTGACCAGAGAAGCCCTGTGTACTCCATGAGGGGCTCCAAGTGGGCACCCGCCTTGGCACGTCCCCTGCTGCTGTCCCTTCTTGTCTGTCCAAACTATGGCAAGAATTTGGCTCTGTGGAACTGGTTCGGTGTTCCTAGAAACTTGTCTTGGGTTGGGGCAGTTACCCTCCCTGGGCCACTGCTGCTGTCCTCTAGAGAAGGCCCGGGATAGGTCAGGTGGTCATTGACGGTTCCTTACGGTTTCCAACTGAACCAATACTATGCAAAGCCGCCCTCCGCTCACTGTGGTTTACCCCTTTCCGTCCTGAGGCCCAGCCCTGGCAGAGGTCAAGGAGAGACCACCCAAACGCCTCCCTTTCTCTGACTCCTTCCTTCATCATTACAGTCCCATGAGCTGGGTGGCCTTGCACTCCAGAAAAAAGGAGGCAGGCATTGATCCCAGGTCCACAGAGGCACAGAGCTCACTGTTGGCTCCAGTCGCATGGACCACAGCCCGTCTGGCATGCAGAGTCTGGGATCTGGTCATGCTGTAGTCCTCGGGATTCTTTCCTGCAGCCGCTGCCGCCCGGGCTGCCACCTGGCCCTGCATCATGCTGCTGCATGTGGCTTTCTAACCAGTGTCAGTGCTGCGACTTCTCCCTGAAACCAAACTTTCTGCCAGCGCAGACCTCTTGTGAGGTGGGCACGCCCGAGGCTGGCTCTCCAGCTCACAGTGGCCCGCCTTCTGGTCATCGATCTGCCGAGACTCACCCAGGGATTCAGTGCAGGCTGTCAAGATTTGGCAGGCGTAAACGTGCCTCACTTTTGAGATATAATTAGACTAGTCTGAGTTGTCTCCCCGGGAGCGTATGTGGGGCAGGGGTGCGAATATATGTGTGTGCGTGAATGCGTAAGTATCAACGTGTGTGCTAAGAGTGTGGATGTGTGTAAATGTGCGTGTAAGAAAGGAGCAAGATTCACTGAGAGGTTGGCCGGTCTCCATTCGGTGCCTGTCACCTGTGAGCTTGGCAGCCACAGTGGGGCTCTTCTGCCATGTGACAGGATGCACAGGGAGAGGAGCACAGGTGGAGGCCGGTGACTTCTGATGGCCTCACGGCTTCAGGGAGCCTCCAGAGCACCAGCTCCAGGGCTTTGCTACTCGTGGCCCAAACCATGCCCACTGTCACCCTGGGTTATGCTTCTGGGTCCCCTGACTGCCCTTTCTCCTCAGGTGGGGTTTGCGAGGTATGCTCAACTGTAATGTTTTTTAGAACAAATTAAATATGAGAATAGTTTTATTTTTTCCCTGATAATTAAAGCAATGGAGAAATACACAAGAGAACTTAAAAAATCTCTCTGAATTAATGTTAATTTTTTTTAGGTGTGATAATGGCATTAAAGTTACACATTTAAAATACAGTTCTAGGGCGCCTGGGTGGCTCAGTCGGTTAAGTGTCTGACTCTTGATCTCAGCTCAGGTCTTGATCTGATATTTAAGGTATTTAAGACTGAACTTAAATGACTTATATGAACTTATATGTGATGACTGGTGTTTACTTCGAAATAAGATAGGGAAAGGAGGTGGATGGAAGTATACATGAAACAAAATTGCCCATGAGCTGACAACTGAAGCCAGAGATGCCAGTTCATTTTAATATTCTTTCTGCACTTGTATATGTTTGAAATTCTCCATAATAAGTTACAAAAAAACAAAAACAACACCTCACCCTTTAATCCAGCTACCCGGAAATAACTACCATTAACATCTCAGGTGATTTGTCACTCAAATTTGTCATCCGAACCCACATATTATGTTTGGAGGAGATGCCCTAACTTAAAGCAAAAACACCAGCCACTCACATTCCCAGCCTCCCTTCTCAGGCACATGACGGAGACTCCAGCAATCACACCCTCTGCCCACACCTTGAATCAGAGGCTGATAGAGCGCGTTGGGTCAATCATTAGGGCCACAGTGGGTCAGCCAAGACTGCAGTTGTGAGCTCACTAACTTTTCTCCTCCTGGATTCTGAGGGCTCCCCAAAATCCTTATTACAAATTTTTTTTTAAAGATTTATTTATTTACTTGACACAGAGAGAGAGAGAGAGAGCACAAGTGGGGGGAGCAGGAGAGGGAGAAGCAGGCTCCTCACTGAGCAGGGAACCCGATGTGGGGCTCAATCCCAGGATCCTGGGATTATGACCTGATCTGAAGGCAGATGCTTAACTGACTGAGCCACCCAGGTGCCCCCTTTTTATTTATTTATTTTTTAAGATTTTATTTCTTCTCACAAATCTTTTCTGCCTAAATTATCCAGAATTAGTTTCTTTTGCTCAAACTAAAAATCCTGGTGGGCAGAATATTTTAGTACAGTTTTTTGCTTACTGACAAGATTATACTATACAAACTGCTCGGTGGGGTCCTTTTTTTTCTTCCACTTACTAGCAGGAGGAAGGTGTCCTTGCAGGTAAACAGACCTTCTCCCTCCTTCATCCTCTCAAACACAGTTAATGCGGCTACAGGAACGAGGCGCTCTCTTTCCCTGCCTTTCGTACAAGTGGGGTGGTGGCAGGAAAGGAAGGGGCTCCATAGTACAAGTTCACTTTCCTCAGAATGAGGCAGGGTGGGGGACCCTGGATGGCCTGAGGGTGTGCCTGACCAGCTGGCGCCTCACTGGGCTCCCAGCAAGGCCCGGGAGAGGGGTGTGCATCACATTCCATAAGGAGTTGTGCTTCTCCGCCGAGACCCATCCCCTGAGCTGCCTACAGCCTGGCCCGCTGCTGAGCACAGGAGCAGAAGGTTAACCTTCCCAGGCTGTACAGGGCTGTCAGAGGTCACGAGCCTCCAGGCTTGCCCTCGGGGCCAGGCCCACAACAACCTTCCGTTTCCCACCTTTAGTCCGGCGCCTCGTGGATCGCGTGGATCGTGTCTGCTGGTCCAGCCCCCTGGCAACTCCTGCGAGTCAGGTGGAGCCTGAATGGGCTCCCCCCACCAGGGGACCACGTTTGGAGGCCAAAGTGCGCTGGGGGAGGGTAGAGGCACAAGATCAGGGAGGCTGTAAGTAAGCTCCTTGCCCCAGTTTGTGCTTAAGAGGATCTGGTTCCACAGGTCCTGGGCTTCCCTGAGAGGCAGAGGAAGGAGTGCTACTTGGAGGGAATGGCATGCCAGAGGGACGGTTGTCGCCTGCCTCCGCCTTACTCGTGTGAATAATGCTCATAGCAGGAGCTGTCATCTGCGGAGCTTCTGCTATGTATGGACCACTTTGCCAGAGCTTCAGACACTCCAGCGATGTAAGCATCAGGGCAACTGCGAGACAGCTGTACCATCCCCCTTTACAGATGAGAAACTGGGAAGCCCAGGGTGGTACAGAGTGGGGCCCAGTGTGGGACCCGGCTTGGCATACCCGTAGGCCTGCCTCCTGATGAGGAAAGTGAACCTTTATTACGGAGCCCCTTCCTTTCCTTCCACCAGCCCTCTTGTGGGAAAGGCAGGGAAAGAGAGCGCCCTCATTCTTGTAGCCGCATTCATAGTGTTTGAGAAAATGAAGGAGGAAAGAGGTCTTTATACCTACAAAAAGACACCCCCACGAGCTATTAACTGAGCAGTCCCTCTGGAGGCTGCCTCTGTCATGATAGTCACCAGGGGCGGTGCCCCTTAAAGCAGCGTCCCCGCAGGCAGGCCCCACGGGCGTTTGCTCAAGGGACCATGTTGCCTCCGAGGGTCAGCTGAATGTGGTCTAAACTCAATCACAAATGACCTCGGGCAGCCTTTCCTGGCAGGCCCAGAGGAGGTGGAGTTTTCTCTCTCCTTTGCAGGTGGGTTCCTGCCAGTTGCTGTGAAGAGTGACCTGGGCCTGGAGTTTCTGGAGGTTCTCGCGGGCGGCGGAGGCCTCTCATTTACTGAAGGCCAGTGGGCCAGGACTGCCTCCACAGCTGCGCATGGGTTTATAGGAAACTGTGAGTTTCCTGGGCACTTGGAGCAACTCCGTCAGTTACCTTTCTTTTTTTTAAAGGTAGTAAAACGTATGTAGGTATGTAATCTCCACACCCAATGGGGGGCTCACACGCACGACCCCCGAGACCAAGAACCGCGTGCTCTTCCGACTGAGCCAGCCAGGCGGCCCTGTGTCAGTTACCCTTCACGCTCCTGGGAGGTACTTTTCCAAGGAGGAAATTCTGTAAAATAAAAGTAGTAGCCAATGGTGTCTCAGAGTAAAACGGGCTTGTGTGGCCGCCAGCGCACCTTGAGGTTAACGACAGCAGTAGTGGAAAATGGCCGTGGTTAGAAGCCTCAGACATCTTCAGCAGAGCCGGAGGCTCACCGGGGCCAGAAAGAGAGAGAAAGGGCCTTGGGGGCCCAAGGGGCAGGGTTTCAATCCCAGCACTGCCACTTTTCCTGGCTGTGTCACTCAGACAAGTTGCTGGACTTCTCTGAACCTCCGTAAAATGGGGATCATGATGTCACCTCGCCCTGTAGCGATCCCAGATGGAAGGTGGCTGGCATCTAGCCACTGCCTGAGAAATGATGCCTACTGTGATTATTCCCCTGGGTCCTTGGCAGTGTGAATTTATGATGTGAATTAATGCTTTTAAGGACAGAAATTGTAGCTCAGGCTGACAGGTGAAATCATAGAACACGTAAACTTCTTTTTTGATCGGCGCCTCACTTCCTCTGTGCTCCTTTGTTGAGTTTCCTCTGCAAACTCCCTGTTAGGCCACCCCCACCCCCACGCCCCATTGCTCACGGGTTTCTGTCCTGAATTTTTAATCACTGTAATTTATCAAAATGTGCCTGTCATGTGTCCTCATATTCCTTAGGCCCTTACTCTAGGCCTAATGACTAATCAGACCGGGGATGAATCTACCCTCCTGCCCCTCGTTTTGTGTCTACATTAATGTGACTATTCTTCACCTTCATTCTGGTCACTACTATTCCAAGCTGCTCTTGCCTAGACAAATAACTTGGCTGTTCATTACAGGAATTTCCTGAAAGACCCATCAATTCTTTTTTTTTTTTTTTTAAGATTTTTTATTTATTTAACAGAGAGAGACAGCCAGCAAGACAGGGAACACAAGCAGGGGGAGTGGGAGAGGAAGAAGCAGGGTCATAGCGGAGGAGCCTGATGTGGGGCTCGATCCCAGAACGCCGGGATCACGCCCTGAGCCAAAGGCAGACACTTAACAACTTAGCCACCCAGGCGCCCCAAGACCCATCAATTCTTTAGAGGAAGTGTCAACAGACAGTTCATGCATCAGATGCTTCAAACCCCTTTCCTTAAAAATCTCGCCTTGCTGTTTCCAATCCCAAACTGCTGTATCATGAAATTTCACCAATCCCAATCAAGCCCCTGCACTGAAAGACCTGCTTAAACCAAACTGGAAATTCTCATTGAGATTTGACCTTGCCCCCTCCCCACCACCCTGGGATGCTTTGGGGGCCATGGGGGGAGACGTCCGTGCATAGAGCTCCTCTTACACATCGCTGTCGTATGCATTTGAGACCTAGAAAGTACTGCATACACTGCAGACAGACTCTTTGGTGGTGAATCTGCTGGTGGTACAGTTATTCCCTGTTCTAGCCTCAAAAAGGTGAAAGCTTTCTACTCTGTTTGTCTTGTAAGTCATGTGATACTTACATAGCGATGGTTTAGGCCTCCCCTTCAAACCAGAGGTTTACTCCGTGTTTTGTGGAGAACAACTGAGTTAAATGCAAATACACAGAAGAGTTTAGGGAGCCCCATCCTCCCCTCTCCCACCCCTACTTACCCCTGCAGGCCACACACTGTGGGCCAGGTCCTGCCCTGGCAGGTTGCCTCCCAGGGATGCGGGTGTGAAGGTTTGGAAGGAGAACTTTAAAACCCAACTTAAAATTGAATCAACATGGAACATTTCACCTGAAAGAAGCTCATTCACGAGTCCTTAAAACTTGCATGTGCTTGTTTGTTTTGGGCTTCCCTGAAGATGAATATTAAAATACTGCAAAGTTTAAAACATCTGACCAAAATGTTTAATGTGGCGGCTTGGGTACACCTAGCCTCAATCAGAAGTGAACATAGACCGCACAACTGGAAACTCCTAGAAGGAGAGACATGTCTCACTTCCTTTCATTTAGCACCACATGGACCTTGACCCTAAACATTCAGATGAGCTGAATCCAGGTCCCACACAATTGTTCACTTTACTGAGGTTCCCTAAAATCTATGTCTTACAGCCTCTGCCTTATTATGTAGTTTCTAGGAGACACTCTCCCTTTGACAAGACACATCAGAAATTCAAACCATCCTTAGTAAGATTTATCCAATTTCGGTAGGATATCAGTAATGAATGTGTAAGGACCAGATTCAGAATGGATGAGCTGCAGTCATTTCAGTTAGCGGGAATCTCGTGCATGCGTTGAAGCTGCTTTATACGGGCAAGCTGGGGGTGTGGATCTGGAGTCCACGCAAGCCTGGTGTTGCCATCCACTGACTGTGACCTGGGCTGAGTTTCTGTAATTGACTGTGCTTCAGTTTCCTCATAAAAAATATGAAAATAATAATAGTACCTACCTCACAGGGTGGTTTGAGGATTATAGGAATTCATATTTGCAAACCACTTAGAATAGTGTCTGGCACACAGGAAGCACTATGGACGTGTTTAATAAATAAAAAGTAAATCTATGATTTTATTCCATGATCGATATTGTCAGATCAGTTAGGAAACATTTTGAAAAAAATATTGCACAAACTGAAAATCTGGCAATTTAAAAGATCTTAAAAACTTACCTTTAAATAGTTGAATGTTTTCTGGGTGCCTGGGTGGCTCAGTCGGTTAAGTGTCTGACTCTTGATTTCGGCTCAGGTCATGATCTCAGGGTCATGAATTTGAGCCCCAAATGAGGCTCTGCACTGGGTGTGGACCCTGCTTAAGATTCTCTCTTTCCCCTCCCTCTGCTCCTACCCTCCCCCCGTAAATAAATAAATAAATAAATAGCTGAATGTTTTCCATATAGACTATATTCAATAAATTTTTTAAACTTTAATTCCAGTGTAATTAACATACAGTATTATATTAGTTTCAGGTATACAATATTCAACAATTCCATATATTACTCAGTGCTCACCAAGATAAGTATACTCATAGGTCACCTGGCTGGCTCAGTCCATGGAGCATGCAACTCTTGGTCTCAGGGTTGTATGCTTAAGCCCCATGTTGGGTATAGACATTGCTTAAAAATGAATTCTTTAAAAAAAGAAAAAAGAAAAAGATAAATGTACTCTTAATCCCCTTCCCCTATTTCACCCATCCCCCCACCCACCTCCCCTCTGGTAACTATCAGTTTGTTCTCTATAGTTAAGAGTGTTTTTTGGTTTGTCTCTTCACCCCCCCCCCCGTTCATTTGTTTCTTAAATCCTACACATGAGTGAAATCATACGGTATTTGTCTTTCTCTGGCTTATTTCATTTATACTCTAGATCCATCCGTGTTGTTGCAAATGGCAAGACTTCATTCTTTTTTGTGGCTGAATAATATTCCATTGTGTATATATATCCATTTATCTATTGATAAATTCACACTTGGGCTGCTTCCAGTAAACATAGGGGTGCATGTATTTCTTCGAATTAGTGTTTTTGTATTTTTGGGTAAATATCCAGTAGTATGATTACTAGATCATAGGGTTGTTCTATTTTGATTTTTTTGAGAAACCTCCATACTCTCTCCCACAGTGGCTGTGCCAGTTTGCATTCCCACCAACAGTGCCTGAGTTCCTTTTTCTCCACATCCTCACCAACATTTCTTTCTTGTGTTTTTGAGTTTAGCCATCCTGACAGATGTGAGTTTATATCTTCTTGTGGTTTTGATTTGCATTTCCCTGATGATGAGTGATGTTGGACATCTTTTCATGTGTCTGTTGGCCATTTCTATGTCTTCTTTGGAGAAATGTCTGTTCATGTCTTCTGCCCATTTTTTTTTTTTAAGAGAGAAAGTGTGAGCATCAGTCGCGAGGGAGGGACAGAGGAAGAGGGAGAGAGAGAATCTTAGGCAGGCTCCACACTCAGCACTGAACTCGATGTGGGGCTTGATCTAATGACCCCGAGATTATGACCTGAGCCAAAATCAAGAGTCAGATGCTTAACTGACTGAGCCACCCAGGTGCCCCTCTTCTGCCCTTTTTTTCTTTAAGTGTATTATTTAGGGGCACCTGGGTGGCTCAGTCAGTTAAGTGTCTGCCTTCGGCTCAGGTCATGATCCCGGGGTCCCGGGATGGAGCCCTGCATTGGGCTTCCTGCTCAGTGGGGAGTCTGCTTTTCTTTCTCCCTCTGCCCCTCCCCCTGCTTGTGCTCCCCCCTCTGTCTCTCTCAAATAAATAAATAAAATCTTTTTAAAAAAATAAAATGGATTATTTGGAGTTTGGTGTTGAGTTGTATAAGTTTTTTGTATCTTTTGGATATTAACCCTTTATTGGATATGTTATTTGCAAATATCTTCTCCCAATCAGTAGGTTTTCTTTTAGTTTTGTTTTTTGTTTCCTTTGCTGTGGAGAAGTTTTTTATTTTGATGTAGCCCTAATAGTTGATTTTTGCTTTGTTTCCCTTGCTTCAGGAGATGTATCTAGAAAGATGTTGTTATGGTCGATGTCAGAGAAATTACCGCCCGTGCTGTCTTCTAGGATTTTGATGGTTTCAGGTCTCACATTTAGGTCTTCAATCCATTTGGAGTTTCTTCTTGTGTGTGGTATAAGAAAGTGGTCCAGTTTCATTCTTTTGCATGCGGCTGTCCAGTTTTCCCAACACCATTAGTTGAAGAAACTGTCTTTTACCTATTGCATATTCTTGCCTCCTTTATTGAAGATTAATTGACCATATAACTGTGGGTTTATTTCTGGGTTCTCTATTCTCTCCTGTTGATCAATGTGTCTGTTTTTGTGCCAATACCACACTGTTTTGATGACTCCAGCTTTGTACAGATTCAATAAATTTTTAAAATTAGGAAATACAAAACAATGGCAACATGTAAGGAAAGTTATTCTTTGCTTAAGGTTTTCCCCAATATAGCTTAGTCAACTGCTGGCGAAGGCTTCTCATACTCTGATAAGGATAGTGGGGACTTTGTCATAGGGAAGCAGCTCTCTCTCCCCTTCTTCTCGGTTGAGGCCTGGTCACTGCCCCTCCCACACTCCATGCCAACCTCATGCAAAAAGCTCATTTTAAAAACCAACTTGTCAGCTTCTTAATTAGCAAGTCATCCTTCAACTGCATTTCTTCATGAATGTTGTTCCTTTCTTTGACCTCAGCTAATGACACCTTTGGCCTTGTATTGTGTCAGCCTCCTTCCCTGTTACACTTACTTGTTTTGATGGCAGATTTCTTGGCCTTGGCCAGCAGTGCTCAGGACCCTGCCCTAGTTTCCAGAAGAGTCGTGTTGCCTGATGCTGGATCATCCTCATACGTGGCTGCAGAAGCGCCTGTCCCGGTTTGCAGTGGGGGTTGGGGTGTGTGTGCCAGCAAGCATGGACCTTAAGTAAATAAAACAGCGTTTTATTCAAAATGTCATTCTAAACGCGCTTCAGAGTGTGGTCCCTGGACCAGCAGCACCGGGCTTGTCTAGGAACTGGTTGGAAATGCAAGTAGCAGGCCCGCTGTGGACCAACTGAATCAGAAGCTGCGTGTTCACACCATCTCCAGGCCGTTGGGTGCACACTGGGTTGGAGAAGCTCTGGCTTCAGGCATGCATATCATCTGCCATCAATTCGAAGGCTGGTGGCAAATTCTCAGCCCTGGAATCCAGGATCGCACATAGATGCAAAAATGAATAGCCTATCCCAGCTCCTAAGTTCTGAGCCCAGCTTTGCTCCCTGCCACTTGTCAAAAGGATGCCATGGGACACTTGGAAAGTGGAATAGGAATAGAGAGCGCTGGCCTGGGCGGCAAATAGCCAACCAGGCTGTAATCTCTTATAAAGAGTAGCTCTAGGGGTGCCTGGGTGGCTCAGTCGATTGAGCCGTCTGCCTTTGGCTTGGGTCATGATCCCAGGACCCTGGAATAGAGTCCTGCGTTGGGCTCCTTGCTCAGCGGGGAGTCTGCTTCTCCCTCTCCCTCCCCGCCCCCTTCATGCTCTCTCTTCTCTTGCTCACTCCATGTCCAAACAAACAAACAAGAGCAGCTCTAGGGACCTGGAAGGGTACTGCTTTCTGCAGAGCAACGAAGTTGAGACTCACATCGTCTCACTGCGCTCAGTGTCGGGGGCCCCTGACCGGAGCTCCCATCACACTCTTTGCTTCATCTTGCCCTCCTGGTCTTACGTGTGTTTGGTCGGTTCCCTTTCTGACCTGAGCAAGGAGTCCTTTGAGGCAAAGGCCATGGCTGGTTCCTCCTGGTCCTGGCACAGGCCCTGGGGAATCATAGTGCTTCATAATGTGAATGAATGAATGAGTCTGAGAGTTCCACTTCTCTAGGAGGGAAATGCACCCAGGGGATTTGGTTTTAGGTTCTGTAATACTCCCTCAAAATGGGGAACAGGCCTGGGATATTCTCACCCAAGTACCAGGGTTGGGGAATGTTTCTGGGGCATGTTTCTGACTGGAGTTCCATGGTGACCTTTCTTGCCAAATGAAACCTCAGCGACACCTAAGGCAAGCTGATGAAAACAGGGAGGAAGGGGGGCGAAGGAAGACGCCATCTCACTGACTCAGTTCTCACCGTCAGCACTTCATCACTTCCAGTAGCTACTGAAGTTTCAATGCAAATACCCCCCCCGACTCCCCCCCAGGACCCAGCCTCCCGCACCTCCAGGCCCCACATGAAGGCCTTCCAATTAATTACTCACACGGGAATTTATTCCCTCTTTAAAGAAAACCCTTGCTTCTGGGAGGGACTTGGTACATGTGACCTATAAAGGAAATTTGTCCTGAGAATGAGGCAGGCAGAAGGAATCAAGGAACTAAATTCAAGGAAGTTGCTGATGTGACTCTTTATTTCCCTCCTCCTGTCACTTCCCTCTTTCCCAAGGCTCCCTTACTTCTACCTGTCCTGACAGGACCTTTGGCTTCTTGGAGAAAATCAGAGTGCAGAAAAGGCTCTGTCTGCCGCACTGTTTTCTTTGAAAACTTTTGCTCTTGTTTGCTTAGAAATTTGCCGAAGACTCTGCAGATTAGAATGTTTCGGTTCTAAAATTTTTCTTTCAGGGAACTCCAGGCTCCAGCCACCCAACCAATGGCATCAAGGAAAGAAAGTAGGTTTCAAATAAAAAGAAGGGAAAGAAATGAGGTGGAGAAACAGGAAGAAGGACCTGAGAATAAGAAACTGGGCCCAGTGACCTTGAGATTTATGCAGACAATGGAATCCACCCTGAGGGTTGGGGTCCTGATGAGTAGAAAAGCTGAGGCCTAGAAGTGGGAGGCTGGGCCCAAATGGGTCAGAAGAGACCCCTACCCTGCCAAGACCAGGGAAGGTGTCACCTCTACACAAAAGCCAGTCAGCAAAGAGGCTGAGAAACAGTGCCACATCCCTTTGTCCCACTTCTCCAAACTTCTCAGAGAGCTGGAGTAAGGGAGATGAGCAACTTGGCAGACATTCAGTACCATTACAGGGAAAAAGAGGCACGTGTGACAGAAATGCTAAGGGCATCATTCCAAAGTGGGAAGCCAAGTTTTTAACCTGTGTTCTTTTGGATATGAGGTGACTATCCCCCCCCCCCTCCCGCCGCAAACCCCTCTTACCCGCCTCTGACGGAGCTGAGCCTAGTCAACATTCCTGTGTGAGATCACATAGCCCCTGCACAAGGAATTTCTCTGATGGGCCTGGAGCACTCTGAGGGGGACAAGACTGGTAAAGGGGCCACCTCAGTGCTCAGCTCCAGATGACTGAGGCTGCAGGAGGACGACAGGGCTGGCTTTGACCGGTCGTCCAACCGACGGCAATACGCTTTATATATTGAAAGGTCCACGAAGTATTGGCTCCTTTTTGGTCTGAGAGGAAGGTGATCATCGTATTCACTTGACTTCAACAGCATTTATGGATCCGGAAAGGGATAACATAATGGCAATGTTTTCTTAGGTGTAAGCCAAAGTACAGGGATTGCATTTATATGCCATTCTGTGTCTTATAGGATGCCATGAACTTTCCTTTACTCCTCTTTCTACGTGGGCAAGAAATGTATTTTAGGGATGAAAGCATACAGAGCACTTAAACTCAAATTTCACAAGTTCTTGACTTCTTGCAGAATCATTCATTGGAATTAGCAGACTGAAGGAGCTGGGGCAAAGACTTCTCAAGCCTTTAGTATCATTCACACTACAGCTCGTAACAACAGGTTGATCTAGAGGTGGGATGCAGTTCAAAGCTGTTAACCAACTCTGAAAACAACAGTTGGAAGTTAACCACCTGCCTCTCCTGCAAGGTGACCCCGGACAGGACATTCACGCTGGCCTTGTCTCTCCCCCTGTGAAATACAGGGTGTTGTGCAATAGCTTGCATTTCTCTTTAGCACCATGTGCCTGGCACTCTGCTGTGCTTTAGACGTGTGTTGTCTTGTGCAATCTGAACAGCCCAGTTTATAAGTGAAGAAACGAAGGCTCAGAGGTGGGTACCTGCTAATAAATGTTAGTGCATGCAGTCCCTTTCCTGAGCCCATTCCTTGGGAACTTCCAGTATTAAAGGACTTTCCCAGTAATCTAAAATGTGACTTCAGCAGATTTCTCTTGACCAAAATGATTCCCAAAGTGGAAGGGTCCTGGCATAGCTTAAATCAAGATGAAAGCGAAGGATAATAGGAGACTTCCAGTTGTAGGCCAAGCAACTCGCTGCCACCCCCACCCCGGCCTACGAATGGTGTTTCCTATCATCTTGCAACAGCCTCCCCTCCCACGCACTGGGCCCTGGGGCTGCCTGCAAAGCCTGGCAGGGAGTCTGTTGTACGCAGTGTGAGAAGCAGCTCTGTGAAAGGGCTTCGTGGCTGGCCTGTGGTAAGTGCTCCCACACAGCTCTCCGCCTCCCCCAGGCGACTGGATGACTCTCAGACTGGGAGCCCCACAGCAGCCCAAAGGGAACCATCAGGAGAATTCTGTTTGTAAAAATCTGTTTAATAAATACACATCTTAGAAGTACCAAAATAATTACCAACAAAATACACAATGTACACCATTTACAGGAGGGTAACACAAACCTTAACAGGTAGTGACATTTAACCCCACATCCCTGAAAGGTTTAATGACACACCTGGTCGTTACACGTCCCACACTGGGCTCAGCCACTGAATCTATGGTGATTCAATCAAAAAGCACAATAAAATATCCTTTTGTCACATTTTGCATTACCTCCTCCAAAAATCCCACAAAAGTGAGGCTCGAGTGAGGTTTTCTTTGAATTCCAATGATCTTTCTTGTTCCAAAGTTCACAAAAATAACAAAATGAGGGCTGATCCAAAATAGTAAATGTTTTGGGCCAGGGAGTGTGAAGTGTGGTTTTAAGTACCCCCTTTTGATTTTTTTTTCTTTTTTTTTTTTTTTAGAAAAATAAAGCTCTCTTTTTGTACAAATATACAAGTCCATGCTCTTTTAGGTACTTTTTGAAACTCATAACGTCAGGCGCTGGCCTCCAAGCACACAGTCGTCATAGGGTAGCTAAAAACAAGAGAGAAAAAAGGCACATTAAACTTCCAGAGCTTTGCCAAAGGTGCTGGGATAATGGTGAGGGCTGTTCCTGGAAATAAGTCAAATATTCTTGGATTCCGTTCTCTATACCCCGCATATAAATTAACTTCAGGGGCTGAAAGAGTTGTTCTTTAATGCTCCTCTCCTTTTAAAAGGGCAAAAACTGAAGACACACTTTCAGGGTACTACCGGTCATGCACACTAAAGTGTGAGCACGTCATACGTTGAGCCCCTTGGATAAAGAGTCGCTCTAGGGGCCTGGGAGGGAACTGCTCTGTGCAGAGCGCCGAAGTTGACTCACCTCGTCTTCCGTGAACTCTGACTCCGTGTCGTAGCTCTCCTCATCCTCGCTCTCTGGCAGCATCTGAAGGTTTTCTAGGGTCAGCTGGCCCAGCTGCTGCTGTATCCGTGTGCTTGGGCGGCCCCAGGTGAGCTGGTATGGGGAGTAGCCCTGGTAGGTGACTCGGTTGACATCAGCCCCGCACTTCAACAAGAGTGACACGAGGTCAGAATTCTGCAGGTCCACTGCAAGATGGAGGGCTGTTCGACCATTACAGGGCTCCTGAAACCAAAAGGAATTTGAGACGTTCATGGCTGAGTTTGGAATTTCTGCTTGCAGCAAGAGCACGTGAAGTCTTACTGAGGAGGGCCTTGCAGCCCTGACGCATTCCACCTGGAGACGCGAAGCACTCACCTGAGCATTGACATCAGCACCCAAAGACACCAAAAGCTCCACGATGCCCAAGTAGCCATGGATAGAGGCCAAATGTAGACACGTGTGACCTAGAAGAACAATGAAGAAAGTATAACCACTTGTTTCAACCCTAGATCTCAAGCAGAACTTTCCACCTATTCTTTTAGAGAACAAATTCTTCCGAATTTGGAGAATCCAGAATCTGGGCTCCGAATGAACTTTATTAAGGCACCAAAGAGGCCTTTTGCACATATATTTTCTCATCTGTTTGAGTGTAGAGAGTTTCAGCTCAGCTCTTGCCTGGACTCCTAAAGTTGCCCCCCCCCTTCTCCATGTCACCTGCCTTCTGATGGGCAGGGTAGGCCAGGCAGACCTACCATTGTAGTTGGTGGCCTGGAGGATGGAGTAGAGGGGCTGGGTCCTGCAGGTCTGAGTCAGGACTCCCACACTGGCCAGGCAGCCTTGCTCACAGGCAAGGTGTAGGGGGGTATTTCCTCGAAAGTCTCGGAGCTCAGGATCACAGCCAGCTTCCAGAAGTGCCTCAGCGATTTCTGGTTGGTTGGTGATCACAGCCAAGTGGAGTGGAGTCTGCAAACAGAAGAGGGAACAGAAAGAGGGTCAGCCATGGCCCAGACTCAGAGTCTGGCTTCTCTTGAACCCCAGAATCTCTGGCTGTGGGTGCCGCTCCTCCCAGACAGGTATAAGGGGCAGACAAATCTCAGAGGCCCCAGGTGGGCTTTCCTAAAGGCCTCATTAAATCAATGGAATGTTCTTTCCTCTCTAGGACGTTGGCTGATTCCAATGCAAAAGGTCAGGGTAGATAATGACCAGTGATTGTTAATTTAGAAAGGACTGGGCGCAGCTGTGCTAGATCCAACTTTATCACGGGGCCCGAGGCACGGGACTGGGCAAGCCGGCGCACCTGCTGCAGGTTGTTCTGGAAGTTGAGGAAGGCCAGGTCGCCCTTCACTTGGCGGATCACTTCCATGGTTAGTGCCTTCTCTTCATGGATGATGGCCAAGTGCAGGAACCTAAGGGGAAGAGAGGGAAAAACCCCCGGGGCTGGTGAGTGCACTGCGTGGGGCCCAGGGAGGCGCGGGCTGCGGGGGATTGCGCAAGGCCGGGGTTTCTGGAGGCCGAGGCCGCGGTGTTTTCCGCGAGGTTATTATGAGCTGAGTGTTCCTGGCAGGCGCCCAGGGACTTTCCGGGGCCCCCCCTCCTCCTCGGCGGGCGCCGGTCAGACCGCCCCGCCCTCCCGCCGGGCCGGAACGCCCTGTACTTCCCCTCCCGGCCGCGCGGCGCCCGCCAGTGGGGCAGAAACTCCCCGCCCCTTATGCAAGCGGGGACTTCGCGTCCCCGCCGCCGCCCCGCCCCCGCCGAGAGAACCGGGACCGGGCTGGGGGGGGAGGGGAAGGTGTGCGCGGCTGCAAGGCAGAGCTGCTGCACCGCCGCCCCGGGATCCGACCCGGGATCCGACCCTCACTCCCCCCCCTCCACGCTCCCCGCCGCCTCTACGCGCAGTCCTCCGCTTTGCACGGCCTGCGGGGCAGCGGTGCATGAACCCGGGTCCGCGGCCGCCTCGCGGGCCTTGCGCTGCAGGCCCGGCGTCCCCACCCGGCCCCGAGACACTTACGAGTCTCCGTCCTCGGTGAGCTGCTGCTTCCAGGGCTCGGCGCCCCGCGGCGCCTCCTGCGGCTCGAGGCGGATCTCCCGCAGCTCCTTCACCAACTGCTCGTAGTCCTCGTCCTTCATGGAGTCCAGGCCGCTGTCGTGGCGGTCGTCCAGCAGCCGCTCCTTCTTGAGCGCGTCCCGCGGACCCTCCATGGCCCAGTCCTGGGCGTGCTCGGCGGGCTGGAACATGGCGCGGTGAGAGCTGTGGCGCTGCTGCCCAGGTGCGCTCGGCCGCGGGCTGCGCGCTCGCTGCCTCGCAGTGTCACGGAGGGGAGGACCGCTGGCTGCGACTCTTGTGGGCTCGCCAGCGCCGCCGCGGCGCCCTATAAACGCTGGCAGGGGATTTCTCCGGGGCGGGGTCAGGCGCGGGGAATTTCCAAGCCAGTCAGACCAGAAAAGAGAACTGGCCTCGTCCTCTGCCTGGGAGGGGGTGGGGGGGGGAGAAGCCTAAACCCTGAGCCGGGTTCATCAGAGAAACTCCCTGCGATGAGCCACTGGGGTCATGTACAGGGAACTTTTTGATGAACGCTGAGTGGCTGGAAAGTCCTCCCGACTAAGGTCCCCTCCCCCGGTACTTCCCTGCAGCTTGCACTCAGTAATCCCGTCCCTCTGCAAGAAGCCTTCTTTCCCTGGGGTTTCCCACCATCGATTCGATTTGGGGTCGTCGACTGCTGAGATCCCAATGAACGGAGACCTGCTGAGCAGTTCCTCCTTGGGGTTTGCCAACCGGCCGGTCCTTTCCGTTTCTCGATCTTTTGAAAACGCGAGTGGAAATGATGGCTAGACGTCGGGATTGGCTTCCCCAAACTTCTCGCTGCGGGGAAGGACGCACTGGCCGGGTAGAAGGTCGCAGGCTCCTTTGCCTTCCTGCCAATACCAGGCTCTTTGCAGCGCAGGCCCCCCCCCCGCCCCCCTCAGGTAGAGGTTGTGAATGCTTTGGCATTAAGAGCCAAAATGCTTGGAGAACCCTCAGATCATTTCCTCAGGATTAACAGCCCTGTTGACTGGAGGAGGGGCAAGCCCTGAATTCAGGGAAAATGCTGAACACGACCATAACTTTTTTCAGGTAAAGCAAGGTGTTGATCTTTGTAGTAGAGATTGTAGCTAGCGACCCTGCACGAACAAAATAGCTATTGAGGTCAGGTTCCCTGATCTGCACCGTGCTGCTGCAGAGAATGGATCCAGCCTACTTCTGGGTGCCCAGCTGGGTGACTGGCTGAAGAATAGGTTGAGCCGTGCCTTAGCCAAGATTGTGCCTTAAGGATGGCTAAGAAAGCAGTTGCTAAGCGTGCTACAGGAAGCTCTGGGCATCACAACTCTTGCTGGCTCCCTGCTCTCCCGCCCTGTAGCCACTCCAGGTTTCCCATCTTCTGGTTTCACCTGCAGAAATAGAACATATGTTCCCACTCCACCCCCCCCCCTCCTAGCCAGCAAGCCTCTAATTGAATTCATCTACTTCTAGAACTGGTCCAGGCAAAATAAAGCAACTTGGGTCAGAGTTTTTCAGGATGAGCCCCAGAAGCCTCTAGTTTTGCAGAAACTTCTGGTGATTATACTGCAATCATCTTTAATTTGACTGGCTGTGTATTAACCAACCGTTTGTTCATCTCTTCTCTCTACTCCTCCGACTCTCTGTAGGGAAACTGGGTAGGGGGAGTGAGAGAAAAAAGGAGAAATGAGGAGAAAAAAGCCCTTAAACCAAGAAATAAAACCTTCAGGATAGTAATGATCACATGTTATAATGAAAACTTCCCAGGGATAGATTCCATTGTCTGTGCAGGCATATGATATACAAAATATACGATTATTGGAGCAGAATAGAATGCCAGCTATAAGTAGGAGATCTCACTTCTGGGATCCACCTCTAATTAACTTCATATTAATTGGAGAGATCAGTTAACTCGCTGTGGTCTACTTGCTTTTATAACAAGATTGGATTTGATATCATTTAAGGTGTTTTTCCTTCTTAAAAATTGTATTGCTTGTCCACAAACACATATATAGCTGCTTGAGGGTGACTATGTCTCTTGGAAATATCACAGTATAAGTTTTTGGAAGGACTCCAACACTTCCTGCAATACATTGTTCATTCTCAGAACTCCTCTTGTAAGACAGGTATGGTTCCTATTTTCCCAAAAAGAAACGGAAATGCAGAGAAATTTACCCAGGCACCCCATGGCAGTTTATCTAATTTCCATCCTAACATATTAATCATGGGGCCAAAGCAGTTGTAGTATTTACATTTTTGAAAACTCATTGTAGAAATGAGACTGAATGCACAATAATTTGAAGATACTCAAAATATTTGCTATTCCAATCGTTAGGGGAACATCGACCCTCTATTTTACCTATCTGGAAATATTCATGTCTGTTAAAAAAAAAAAAAAGGCAAGAAAGAGAAGTTGAACTCTAAATGCCCCACTTATATAGCTTAGAAAACGATTTTTAGCTGTAGGTTTAAAAATGATCTTTAAGAAAGAAAATCATGCATAAATAAAAACTATCTCAATAGCATTCTTGCACCTCCTTTTACAGCTTTACGTTCCTGATGGACTTCAAGGCCTGGTAGCCTTTATTCCTGATTGTGTAGTGTGACACCTAGTGGTAGGAGTCAGGCCCAGGCTTTCCCTGGTTTGTCATCAGGCTTTTGGAAATTTCGGGAGGTGCTGAGCCTTGATGACCTGTCCCTGTCGTGGGGATTCCCAAGGGGGTACCTTATGATTTTCTGCAACCTAGGAGACCGTTTTGAATGCGACCCAACATGTTTTCCCTCTATCATGTAGAGCTCTATTTGGTTTAAATCAACAAACCTTACAGCTTGGACAATAAGCAACATACTTGGAAGTCAGAAAACATGAAGCAGACGGGGCAAAAGAGGACAGCAAAACTGTTGATTGGTTTAGAACGACCTTTATGGGCTCAGACATTTAGAGTTCTCCTGACATTGTAAAGATGTTAAAACCTTAGATAACTCATTTTTAATGTCATTTGGCTTTTTAAAAATGCAAAAAACAAAAGAAAGAATACATTAACCTCAAAGGGGTTTTCTACTTTAGCCAGGATGTAGCCATAGGGAATGACAGGATGGCCAGTGATGTTCAGTGGGCTTCACTCTGGGTAGGAGAACCCCCATGGGGGAAGGAGTACTGCCAGAGGCCTGTGTGAACACAGGCCCTTCGCACACTCCTCTTGGGTGGGAAATGCACCGTGTGGGAAGTGCCCAGTGGCCTAGCAGCGTGGAGCTTGGGCCAATAGTTCTGGCTTTTCTTAACATCATGGACAGGGTGTCCTGTGGCAGTTGCCCTGGCCAGTTAAACTCCCAATTGTTTTAGCCCCCCCCCCCCAAATTGAACTCCTGAAAATGCTACCCATTGATTGATACAGCCAGACTGGAAGAGAAAGGAGCCATGGCACGGTCCTGGAGGTCAAGCAAGTCAGACACACCACTGACAGCCCCACTGTGAAATTCTGCATTTATATTCTGCTTTCAATCCCAGGCCTGGTCTTTTTTCTCCTATGGTAGTTAACAACTGCCTCCATCCACCCCTCTCAGAAGCTGGAGCTCCCAAGCTCTTCCTGGATCCTTTCTGAGGAAAGACTATTAGGACCTTCAATCGTAGTGACCTGAAAATAACACCGTCAAAGGCTTCATGTGTTCCTTTTGCTACAAATTCTGCAAATTGATGGGGGATCAACTCTTTAAAGGGTCTCAAATGCAAATACCTACTCGGAGGGGCCAGGAGGGTTTCACACCTGAGTGAGGCCATCCATGGGACTGAGTCCAAGGGGGAGTAGTGTCAACTCTAACAGACCAGACCTGGGAGAGCATGTCCCACACTCAGCACAGACAATTTTTGCCAAGCGGCAGCTGAAATTCAGTACTGCTATTTCACCACTAAAGAAAAAAAAATCAGAAAATGGATTTTGATGTAAAGATTTTAAAACACGGGCACCAAACAAAATGCATTTCTGTATCTTCTGGCTAAACAGAGCCCACAGGCTTTGAATTTACAACCTCTCTTTCAGCCGAGGTATGATGGTTTTTTTGCTGCTTTGGGGGAAGGCCCCAGCCCTTGGCCCCCCTGGTATTACAGGGTCTCTGTCCTCCGTGGCACTAGAGGCTGGGACTGAAGTGTGTCTGTCCAGGAAGTTTGGCTTGCTCCCGGCAGGCAGGATTGGAATCAGAGGCTCTAAGCCCTGGAAAGAGAGTTCTCTCTCCCCCCAAAGAGCTTTTACACATTACAGCATAAAACAAGTACAACCAATTCCACGAAGTTCTGATTTTTCTCGCGAAAACTGTTCAGGTTTATTTGTTCATTTATTTACTTATAACTCCATTTAATAAATACCTCGTTGAGGTGTTCCTGCTCTGCTGGTGCCCCAACCACGTGCCCAGCCTGCCTGTTGGGTCACCTGGGAAGGGGAGAGGCCTGCTCGTTGCTCAGGCCAGAATTCCTGGCTCTCTCTTTCCATTGTTTGTTGGCGGTAACCAAGTACCAGCTACAGGTGTGTGGGGCTGTTGTGTTCTCTCGCGTTCAGGCAGGAGGAGGAGGGGCAGGAGAGGGGCGGAGGCTTTGTAGCACGTCGCCTTCCCTGCATGCCAGTCTAGGTGGGGTTTCATCTGGGAGTGTCCATTCATTCTGAGTTTAGTCAGGGTACGAGGACACACAGCGCTAGGGCAAGGACCACAGAAAAGCCTGGTCCTTCGTGGGGTCCGGGGCATGACTGATCGGAGGTCCCTGTTCTTGGGCACCATCATCAGGCGTGGGGGCCCTGATCCCTCTCAGCATCAGAGTTAAAATCTACCACCAGAAATTATATGTGCCCATCCCCCCCCCCCCGTGATCTAAGGTCTTGAGAATGGTGTAGGATGAGGGTAAACAGAGTCATAGCTGCTAAAAGCCATGCTTCAGATAACAAGGAAAGATTAGGAACCTTGATCCTCGGCCCCTTGTAATCATTAGATAATATCTTTCCCAAACCTCCTTTTAGAGCCTCTCTGCCCTGGAGGAGAGCCCCAGATTACGTGGCTAAGTATTAGAAATCGAGATGAGTCTCGGAGGCTTATCTCTGAGGCTGTTCATGCGGGATACCTCTAAAAATATTGATTCTGAAAGTTATTTTTAGGCTGATTTTTAAATACTGAAAGCAAATGAGAGACAGAGTAAGAAGGGTCACATGCAGAAGCTGTGAGCAGGGAGAAAGGGGGAAATTGGCCTGGGACGTTTTTCCTTTATTCTAGATCTCTGCGGTCCAAGTCTAGTCTCAGGACTGTGACATATGCCGTCTGGATAAGTCACTCCATTTGGCTTAACCAATGATCATCATTTCCTATATCCTAGCGCTGTTTGTAGGCTAAAGTTTAGTGGTTATTTTACCAGGAACACTAATACTTTCAGAAAGCAAGGTAGATTAAGGCATCACCAAATCTTTAAGTGTTAATATTTGAAAATTGGGCCAATTTAGAAGACAAGTTAAAGAGCACGGGAGACAGGGAACAGGGGTGCCCTAACATTCACTGATTGACACTCAGGAGGCAAGGAGACTGTGTGTGTGTGTGTGTGGGGGGGGTGACAGCATGGCTATAGGTCTTGGTAAATAATCTATATGAACCTGACAATGCAGAGAGAACAGGGAAGCATATGTGTAACCCAGCCACATCTTTGGCTCTGCTGCCTTGAAGGACTCGGATCCACCCCCAAGTGGCCAGGGCATCAAGACAGGGAGGTACTGGGAAGGACAAGGAGCCACGGGAGAGAGAGGAGGCTACACGCAGGTCAGGAGCGGAGGAAGGGGAGTTAGGTAGGGAGCCACGGTGGAATTTTTCCTTCCCCAAGGGCAGACTCTGGACGCCCAGATGCGCAGGCCAGTGGGGATGGTACTGTCTCCAGCGCCATCTTCAGGCCGTCTCTGGAATAGCTGTTCTTCGTGGAATCAGTTTCTTGAGGGGATTTTAGGAAAGTTGGATTAAAGACACCCCCCCAGACTGGGTATTTAGGTGCGACTAGAGTGCATCGTTTCTCACGGTCCCGAAGGAAAGCTGCGAGTGTTCCTTCTCCTGAAACCCTGTAGCTGATTCATTCCGTTCGTGCTGCTTTTGGCATGACTCCAGCCCACCCCCCTTTCCGTTTTCACGGTCTCCCTCCTTCTTGAAGGCCCTGTTTCACCACAGGGAGCCTCTCAGTTCATGTATACATTCACTGCCTGCTTGCCAGGGTCGGCGCTTGACATACTTTGTCTTATTTGATCTTCACAACCCTTCTGTTAGGTGGGTATCATCATTTCTGTTTTAAAGGAATTTGAGGCTCAGAAGGGTTAAGCCACTCAAAAGGCCAGAGTCAGTGTGCGAAACTCTGACCCCATGCTGCCTTTCCTGCTGCTGTCCATATTCTAGTGTTGCTTGGCTGTTTCTGTTTTATTTTACTGTTATTATTTTTCAGATTTTATCTATTTATTTGTCAGAGAGAGAGAGCGTGGCAGGCAAAGGGAGAAGCAGACTCCCCGCTGAGCAGGGATTCTGATGCGGGGCTCCATCCCAGGACCCTGAGATCATGACCTGAGCTGAAGGCAGATGTTTAACTGACTGAGCCCCCCAGGCAGCCCAACTGTTTCTATTTTAAACACCTGCAAAGCTATTGATACAAATTATACATTGTGTTTTCTAGGGTATTAAATTGAAACATAGCACTGCCCATGCTTAAAAACTCAAGTGATATAAAAAGGTTACAAATCTGTAATCCTACAATTCCGTCCCCTTTCACTACTGTTTCTAACACACATTTTCATCACGTTATTTCCTGTAATAGAGCCTCTAGAAACCTTCGCTGGCCTGCAGCATGGAGTCCAAATTCCTCAGGCCGCCTTTAAAACCCTCCAGAGCCCAACTCTGCCCCGCTTGGCCACTCCTATTCCCCATTTCTCCCCAGCGCCAACACTGCTTCCGCCGCTCTGGTGTCCCTGGGCTGTGTCCTCTGCTCCCCTCCTCAGTCCAAGGATCAGCTCTGCTTCCTTGCCAGGCAGGGCCTCCCTTTTCCAAGAGTCCTTCCTTGTCCTCTTCTCCCTGGAGAACTCTGTTCTCTTCTGAACCCTTCNTTGCAAGTATTGCACATCACTCTTAAACTTCATTGATCTTTTTTTTTTTTTTTTAAGATTTTATTTATTTATTTGACAGAGACAGCCAGCGAGAGAGGGAACACAAGCAGGGGAGTGGGAGGAGGAGAAGAAGCAGGCTTCCAGCCTGATGTGGGGCTCGATCCCAGAATNTTTTTTTTTTTTTTTAAGATTTTATTTATTTGACAGAGACAGCCAGCGAGAGAGGGAACACAAGCAGGGGAGTGGGAGGAGAAGAAGAAANAAACACAAGCAGGGGAGTGGGAGGAGGAGAAGAAGCAGGCTTCCAGCCTGATGTGGGGCTCGATCCCAGAATGCCGGGATCACACCCTGAGCCGAAGGCAGACGCTTAATGACTGAGCCACTCAGGCGCCCCTGAACCCTTCTAATTCTTATCGTCCGTCTTACACATTGGGCTTGTGGTCACATGCTGCCTTGCCCTGCTTAATTATTGCTCATGTCCTCTTTTGACTCTGTTAGACACTTAAGAATGTGGAATGCAATGGGCACTGCTGGGCCGGGAGGAAGACATTCATTTCTTCTATGTCTCCCTTGTTCGGTCCATTGTTTAAGGCATGAGGATTTTCTTGTCTTCAGCCCTATCATAACTGTTCTTTGACTCTTCTTCTCCGTTAATACCTTACTCTTCATCCAGTCAACTTTTCTTCTCTATCTGGAAATCATCTCAAGTACTCGTCTGGTCCAGCTTCTGCCTTGGAGTGAGTAAGGCGTTACTCCCACATTTTAAAGGAAGGAGACACTGGAATAAAGCCTCTTGGGAGGACAGGAGGTCAAACCAGAGCCACCATAGAACACGGCCCCTCTGGGGATTAGAACACTTGTTTGAGGAGTGAGGAGATTATAAATAGACCTAGAGAGTGCCCCTCCCTTCTCTTTTTCCCTCTTTTGCTGCCTGAGAGTAAACTCTAGTGGGCCCCAGAGTAAGGAGGACCTTTAGTATGGAAATAGGTGAGGTCCTGGAGTCTTGCTTACTGCTGAGCCCAGCTCCTCAGGACAGGAGATCAGAAAGGAAACTGGGGCAGAAGCTCTAGTTCCGAGGGAAAACGGGACACTTGCCTACAGTATCCCCTGTGTCAGAAATCCTTTGGGGACCTAGAATGCAGGGAAGGGGCTGAATGGGAATCAGTCTGGGTGACTGAAAGGTTGCCAGGCAGGATACCGCATCATTGGAATTCCCATCAACGGACTGCAAAGCTGAAGGCCCATGGACACGTGGCTGGCTGGACCCAGTGGGGTGGAGCTGGGAAGGCCCAGCCACTGCCCTTCCAGGGTGATCTCTGATGGCTTTCAGAAACAGCATTATTTCCAACAGCAAATATCATACTTCAAGAGCTTGAGTTAGCATAACAAAGCATATAGCCCCTAACCTACTCAGGAAATAGCCCAGCATAGTCTATCTGACTCAGGTAACATCTAGAACCAGTCATTTCTCAGATAAATTTTCCTTAAAAAGGAAATCCTAGGGAGGAGTTTAGGTTTTCCAGTGCAGGTGCCATTGCATTGTATATGAACATACATGAAATTGATAAAAGCATGGGGCGGGGGGGGGTTGGCTACTAGACATAGGCGATGTCAGGGCATCTTTGCAACTTTCCACTGCCCAAGACTTCACCTTTTCACTGCAAGTCTTTTTATTCTCACTTTTTAAAATTCTCTCAGTTTGTCAGGCCAACCCTGGGTGATTCATACTGGCAAGAGCAAGATTGAAAGTTGACACAGTGGTGTGTGAGAGGGTTGCTGTCTGTAGGGTGTTGAACTGAGGCTAAAAATAGGTGGAGGTTCCTGGGGCAGCCTCGTTCGTGGCCACAGGCACCACAAAAGGAAAACTCACCAAAGAAATCTGCCCACAAGAGAAGACAAAAGCCCCCACCTCTGTCACCCCTTTTGCCCCACAGAAAAGGCTCAAGGTGACGGTGAATTTGGTGCTTTCAAATGTCACAGCTCCTACAGACAGGCTCTTATTCCTCACCCCTAGACCTCAGATCGGAGCCTTTCCCTCCACGCAGATTCCCTTGCTTAGTTCCTGCTCCAGGATCAAGCCCCGATGTCTGTCTCTAACTGCCTGGAGCTATGTTTAGTCAAAGGATTGGTTAAGATAATGTGGAACACTGACACACATAGCCAATATGAGGAAAGAAATCTCCAAAGGGAAAAAAGCATTGGGGCACCTGGGTGGCTCCATCGGTTAAGCGTCTGCCTTTGGCTCAGATCATGATCTCAGGGTCCTGGGATCAAGTCCCTCATCAGGCTCCCTGCTCAGGGGGGAGTCTGCTTCTCCCTCTCCCCCACCCCCCCCCATTGTGTGCGCTCTTTCTCTCTCTCTCTCTCTCTCGTTCACTCTCTCAAATAAAATCTTTAAAAAAGAAAAGGAAAAAGTATCATAAGTCTGTGTATATATGCACACACACACACACACACACACATATATATGAGTGTGTCAAGCATTTCTTATGTACTTTTTTTGTGCCAGGCACTGTGCTGGGGTCTGGAGGTACAAAGGAAATAAAGTAGGGCTCCTGTTATCAAGGAGCTTATAGGCTGGTAGAGAAATAGGTAAATGAGGGATTCTAGTAAAGAGTGATAAGGGCTATGTTTGTGGTAAGAAAAAAGTACTCTTGGGGCGCCTGGGTGGCACAGCGGTTAAGCGTCGGCCTTCGGCTCAGGGCGTGATCGGCGTTATGGGATCGAGACCCACATCAGGCTCCTCTGCTATGAGCCTGCTTCTTCCTCTCCCACTCCCCCTGCTTGTGTTCCCTCTCTCGCTGGCTGTCTCTCTCTCTGTCAAATAAATAAATAAAATCTTTAAAACAAAAAAAGAAAAAAAAAAGAAAAAAGTACTCTTGGAGCACAGAACAGGGGAAGGCACAGCAGACTGGGGGGGTTGTCAAGGATGGCTTTTGAGGGACAAGTGGGAGTCAGAGAGCGGTGCGAGGGCATGCAAGAGAAGGTTGAGTCTGTGGCAAAGCATGGAGGTGGGAAACAGCTTGGTGTTGTGTGTGGAGCTTGGCGTGTGGTAGAGGAAGACGAGAGGGTTAGGCAGGAAGGAGATGGTGTGTGGCCTGGGACTGAGCAAAGATGGAACTGCTGGAAGCCGCTGCGGGAGTTTACATGGTGGCAATCAGCAGCTTGTGTTTCAGAAGACAGTGTGGCAGACAGGCTGGAGTGGTGAGGTGTGAAGCTGGTAACCAGTTAAAGGCGGTGACTGGGAAGCGAGGAAGAGAGCTGGCTAGAGAGAGACCGGAGCACAAGGATCTGCCAGCTGTGCGGACTGACTGGGTATGAGGCGAGGTGAGTGTCAAGTGTGTTTGTGTGAATTGCTCACTAAGTCAGGCTGCTTTGAGAAAAAAAGGCCAGGCTGAAAGAAAAGAAAGTTTGACCCGAGGTATGATGTTTCCTTACAAATATACAATGACAAGGCTAACTAAAGGGTCTTCAGGGCTGTGAGTTAAAGGTTTACCATTAGTTCATTAAAAGCATGTAACGAAAATGTAGCATCTTTCTCACTTTGTAAGTGAACGGGTGGAAG
>NC_048237.1:13035511-13037914 GCF_002007445.2 Ailuropoda melanoleuca
GGAGGAATGCACTTCTTACAAGTTCCAGGTTCTCTATGCTTCTGCTCTGGGACAGCTTTGAGAACCACTGTGTGATATGCTTCTTCATCTCTGACACTTACAAGTGCTTGAGGAGGGGTGTCTGGGGGGCTCAGTTGGTTAAGTGTCTGCCTTCACCTGAGGTCATGAGCCCAGGGTCTTGGGATGGAGCCCTGCAATGGACTCCCTGCCCTGTGGGGAGCCTCCTTCTCCCTCTCTGCCCTACTCGTGCTCTCTCTCTCTCTCTCTCAAATAAATAAATGAAAGTCTTAAAAAACAAACAAACAAGTGCTTGAGGAGTCTAGAAAGCAGTTAGGTCTTCTGGGTTGCTTAATCATTCTCTAAGTAACCCTTCTTATAATATTAATTTGCTTAGAATATTTCCTTTAGGTGAATCAGAGTGTCTTTGTGGAAAGGCATATGGAATGGAACTTTATTCAAAACTCTTTTGAGCACTCACACGGTTCTAGACACTCTGGGAGGCATTGGAGATATGGTCAGAACTCCGCCTTCAGGGAGAGTCCGTTGTGCCAGAGACACAAATACACTAGATAGATGAGTGAAATATATAATATGCTAGTGATGAAGAAAAAAATAAATCATGGGAAAAGGATAGAAATGTCAGGGCAAGAGGACATGTTAAAATTTTGGGGCGCCTGGCTGGCTCAGTCAGAAGAGCATGCAACTCTTGATCTTGGGGTTGTGGGTTTGAGTCCCATGTTGGGTGTAGAGATTACTAAGAAAAATAAACTTAAAAAAAAAAAAGAGGACTTGTTAGAATTTTACAGAAGGCAGCTGGGAAAATGAAAGGGCCACATTGACGGAAAGCTCTGAAGGAAGGGGAAAGGTGAGTTGTGCGGGTACGGAGGGCAAGAATGGTCTGTGTAGTATGGTCTGTGTAGTATTCAGTGAGCGCAGAGGCCCTGAGCTGGGAACACCCTTTGAGGAGCAGCAGGGGCTCAGTGTGAGTGACCCAACGTGAGTCAGGGGAAGAGTACTAAGAAATGACGTCAGAGATAATAGAGTGCCAGATCAATGTTGGGATCTTAGGTATTGATTTTTAATATTTAGGAAATTCTTCCCTAAGATATCACTCTGTTTCTCTTGTACTAAAATGTACCATTTACTTCTGAGGGAACACGAAGTCCCAGACTTGACCTACGGATCTCCCGGTACTGAGATCTCTTGAGTGAGATCTCGTTAGTGCCTAATGAGTTTTGTTCAGCTGCTTGTTTTACCAAAAAATTGAATACAGACCAGTCTGGAACGACCAGTATAGAAGGAAATGTGTTTCTTTGGTTACCTTTTATGTGTATCTGTTCACTAGGCCACTCTCTCCCTCCCTAATCCACCCTCCCACCCCCTATCTCTTCACTACATTCCAAGAGAATTGCCCTGGCAACGTCTTCTGCATTTTTTCTGAATTACATGTTACATTGTGTGCACTTCTGGGAAAAATTGACCCCACCCATATGAGTCGTGGGTGGTGGCTCAGACCTTTAGTTTGTCAGCCTACACTCTTTTTATGGTCAAGTCTTTTAGGGCTGGCCCACCCCACAACCACCTGTAGTGGGGGAGAAAATGATTCCTTGACACCTTAAAGGGCAGGCTAGCAAGTTTGTCTTTCCGGCAGATGACTGAACTTATAGTCAAAGAGAGAAACCTTAAAAATAACAGTTGCCACAGTCAGAGGCAAATTCTAGGCTGGCTAGAGCATTGCTGGAAGGAAGTTTTGCATTTTTTTTTCTTATGTTCTCACAAAAACAATACGACCTGGAATAGAATTGGATCCAAGGCACAGCGACGTGTCTGGCTGTTGTCTGCAGAGCTTGGAGCTGGGTCCTGCACAAATACAGGGGACTGGAAGGACACAGGCCTGGCCTGGAGGAGGTATGTCCCAGGCCTCTGAGAACGGACAGGGTGTTTATGAGGATTCCTGTTTTCACATCGGTACATGAGAAGTATTTTCTAGCAGAACAAAAGCAAGTTCTAAGCTTCCCTCACAATTTGGTTTTGAATCTTCAGAGACCACATTTGTTTCCTAGAACAGAAGATAGTTTTGAAGCCATATGTGTGCATTATCAAGTTATCTGTGGGTGAAAAATTATAAAGTATTGGATTTTAAAAACACATCCGTTTTCATCAATGACTTTTTTTCTTTCCAGATTTCAATTGGCTCTCAATGGCCCACACAGAGTAGAGGGGTGACTTTCTTTAGAGGTGGTTCCCCACCTCTCTGAAGCAGGCCCCACATGTGGGCTGCTCCAAGACCCTTGGCAACGGGGCCTCCTCCTAGGGTCTGAGGGCTCTTTGGGGCAGGGACAATTATTTTGTCGATCCCTAGAATCTTAGATGGTAGGAGCTGAGGTGCCTTTTTTTTTTTAA
>NC_048237.1:13037957-13093556 GCF_002007445.2 Ailuropoda melanoleuca
GAGAGAGGGAACACAAGCAGGGGGAGTGGGAGAGGAAGAAGCAGGCTCATAGCAGAGGAGCCTGATGTGGGGCTCGATCCCATAACGCCGGGATCACGCCCTGAGCCGAAGGCAGACGCTTAACCGCTGTGCCTCCCAGGCGCCCCTGAAGTGCCTTTTAAGGTCGTTTAACCAACGACTCCATTTATGCTTAAAGCCTGCCTTAGTATCCCCACCAAGTGGTCTAGCAACTTTGGTAAAACACCGAGTGTTTGTACATAGGAATAGTATTAGGTGTGAAGTGAGACCCCAATTTCATTTACTCAGGAAAGCCTTTGTGTAGGAGATAAGTTCTGATATGGTTAATCTCTTCAGTTCAAATGTAATTCAGTTCAATTAAAAGAGAGGAAAAGGAAGCTTGACTAATGCCTCTTTTCTTTTGCCAAATGAAACAATATTGTGGATGGAGAATCAAGAATATCTTTTTTGGAAAATAACTAAATGGCAACCACCCTTACACGTGTATTTCCCTCCTAATGAAAAGAAACCAAAAAAATCCCACACCCCAAAAAGCCATAGTTTCTTGTCTCCACCAACAAAAACAAATTTTATGGCCCAGTCTTTACATGAATCACTCTGTGAAAATGAGAGCAAATGTAATAACCCCAGACAGCTGCAATTATCTTAATGTTTCCCTATTAGCCATTTGAATGGCTAAAGCTTGATAATCAAATCAGAGGGAATGCTAATTGAAATCTAATAGAGCTTACATCCATGTGATTAGGTATCAGAATTTGATTCCAATATTGTTAAATTACGGACAAGGCCCATCAAATCACACTAAAAATAAATATTGTAACCTCAATGGCAAAAGGAGATGGATTCTTTGAATAAACAGAGATCAAACTGGAACCGATTTGTGCAGTGTCACCGCCACCTGCTGGTACTTAGTGGAACTGCAGAGACCGTCTCTCCTTGCAAGTGGGGCACAGCCATTTCTATTTTCCCAACCCAAGAAGTTTCTTGACAGTGGAGAATATGAATAATGATCGTTTCTGGAAGAAGAGGCCAAGGAGATTCCAGCTGGGAGAGTGTATTTTGGCAAGAGTTGGAGTTGGATGGACTCGGTGGGACCAGATAATGGACAGCTGCTGAGTGACTGGAGGGAGAAATGAACCCTCACAATCCCTGTGTCCCAGGTGACTTCTTTCCTCCCCTAGTTCCGCCGTCAGAAGCTACACTTACTGCTGGTAACCCCTCTAGAATAGATAACACTTACTGAATCTCTACTATGATATAAACACAGTCTCAAAATCCTGCGGAGGAAAAGAAGTAAAAATGTGGTCCCTCCCTCAGGGAGTTTATAATCAGTTCTGCGGAGAGATTAGAGAAAACCCAGGGTACCTTATACCAGCACTTGGGGACTGACTTTTGTCACAGAATAGTCTCCTAAGAAAGAATGCTTGGGATGTAAATTTTTGGAGGCTTTGCATGTATGACAATACCTTTATTCGACATTCATGCTTAAGACAGTTTGCCTAGAAAAAGTAAACTTTGCTCTTACTTGAATGCCTGGGGCAGCTTGATCTGTAACTTCCATGCCCCTGGCATGTGAGCGGTAGTAGCGGGAGGGCCAATCACAGTAGTTGCTTTATTTACTAACTACATAGTAACTTAAAAACATAAAGCCTGAAGTCTACATACGTGCATACTGGATTTGGCCTTGAATTAGCCCTGACTTTTTTTTCCCAAAACTTTTTTTGTCAAACACACAAAACATAAAAACCGCCATCCTAATGTTGTTTAAGTGTACAGTCCAGTGGTATTAATTATGTTCATATTGTTAAGCAACCATCGTCTTTTCATCTTGCAAAACTGAAACTCCATCCCCTTCCCCCCAGCCCCCCGCAACCACCATTCTACTCTCTGTCCCTATGATTTTGATGGCCATAGGTACCTCATACAAATGGAATCATATAATATTAGCTTTTCTGTGGCTGGCTTATTTCACTCAGCATAATGTTCTCAAGATTCCTTGACACCTTAAAGGGCAGGCTAGCAAGTTTGTCTTTCCTGCAGACAGGAACACAGCAGGGGGAGTGGGAGAGGAAGAAGCAGGCTCCCAGAGGAGGAGCCCTGAGCCAAAGGCAGACGCCCAACGGCTGCGCCACCCAGGCGCCCCTTATTTCGAATTTTTAAAAAAATGTTCTTTTTTTGAGTATGCTCCACTCCCAATGTGGGGCTTGAACTCACAACCCTGAGATCAAGAGTCTCCTGCTCTACCGACCTAACCAGCTAAACACCCCCTTGGATCTTTTCATAGTAGCCATCCTAATGGATATGAAGCGCTATCTCCCTGTGGTTTTGCTTTGCATTTCCCTAATGATTAATAATGTCAAGCATCTTTTCACCTGCTTATTGGCCATTTGAATGTCTTCTTTGAAGAAATGTTTAAGTCCTTCGTCCATTTTTGAATCGGGTTATTTGTTTCTTTGTTGTTTAGTTTTAGGAGTTCTCTATATATTTTGGCTATTAGTCCCTCATCAGATATATAATTTGCAAACCTTTTCTCCCATTCTATGGATTGCCTTTTCATTCTGTCTCAAAAGTATCATTTTTGGGGGCGCCTGGGTAGTGCAGTCGTTAGGTGTCTGCCTTTGGCTCAGGGCGTGATCCCGGGGTCCTGGGATCGAGCCCCACATCAGGCTCCTCTGCTGGGAGCCCTGCTTCTTCCTCTCCCACTCCCCCTGCTTGTGTTCCCTCTCTCGCTGGCTTTCTCTGTCAAATAAATAAATAAATCTTTAAAAAAATGTATCATTTTTGGAGGGGGTACCAAACTGCTTTATTTGAAGGAATGGTACAAATGAAAGAGTTTATTTATGTTGGTAAGACCAACAGAAAACGTAAAGGTAACCCCAACACGCATGGGCTGCCTTGGTGACCAGGGAAGTCACTCCCGTGGCTGGGAAAGCCAGCCTCAGGCTTAGCTGTCCTTATCACTCTCTCTCTGGGCGTGCTTGTTAAAGAGATACCCCACCATGCCAGATTGCAGTGCAAGCTGGTTTTGTGGTCATCCCATTCTTTGACGGATTTTACCTGCTAATTCGGGTAATGAGTCTCCGTGAAGTGGCACAAGTCGGGGTTTTCGTCAGTGGCCAGTTTGGGCACTTCCAGTAGTGACTGAGTCACACCTTCCAAGTAAAAGGCATACCCCATTGGGTCCGGCCTGTTTCCCCAGTCCCTGTGGTGTGGGTTCTTGATATCCTTAAGGAAGATTTGGTCATTGGTCCTGCAGTGTCATCGGTTTCTCAGCATGTTCTCTCTCATGAGATTGGTGAAGAAAATATTTGATGAAGTTCTTCAAAGCCACAGCATCAAGGTCAAAGCAGGAAGATATGCACAGGTAGGAGGAGGAGGTATGGAGCTCCAGGTTGATCTGGCAGTCAAGGGTAGGGAGCAGCAGGGGTCATGGCAGGCAGCTGACGAAAGGCGGCGTGATGGCCTTCCTGTGAGGAGCTGCTGAGGGCAGGCTCTGCGCAACCAGTGGGGGTGGAGGGTGAGTGCCTCTTCCCTCCAGGCACTGTTGACGCAAGAAACTATGGCAACTCTCAGGGAAGACTGTTGAAAATGTCCTTTGATGCACAAAAGTTTTACAATTCACCAAGTCCAACTTGTCTCTTTTTGTCTTTTGTTGCCTGGGCCTTCGGTGTCATATCCAGGAATCCCTGTCAAATCTAATGTCATTAAGCTTTTGCTCTATGTTTTCTTGTTTTATGTTTTAGGCTTTAGGTTGAGGTTGGTGATCCATTTTGTATACGATGTTGGGTAAGAGACCGTTGTCATCCTTTTGCACATGGATGTCCAGTTTTCCCATCACCAGTTGTTGAAAACACCATCCCTTCCCTGTTGAATGGGGAAAAGGCCTTGGCACCCTTGTCAAAAATCAATTGACCATATAGCAGAGGGTTTATTTCTCGACTCTCTATTCAATTCCATTGGTCCCTATGTCTATCTTCGTGCCTATACCACACTGTTTTGATGACTGTAGTTTTGTAGTAAGTTCTGAAATCAGGATGTAGGAGACCTCCAATTTTGTTCTTCCTTTTCAAGATTGTTTTAGCTATTCTGGGTCCCTTGAGATTCCATATGAATTTTAGGATCAATCTTTTCTATTTCTGCAAAAAATGTCATTGGGATTTTGGTAGGGTTTGCATTGAATCTATAGATCATTTTGGGTAGTGTGGACATTTTAACATTAAGTCTTCTAATTCATGAACACGGGTTATGTTTCAGTTTATTTATACCTTTAATATCTTTCAGCAACGTTTTTTAGTTTTCATTGTATAAGTCTTTTACCTCCTTAGATAAGTTAATTCCTAAGTATTATACTCTTTCTGATGCTATTGTAAGTGGAACTTGTTTTTTAAAATTTCCTTTTCAGTTTGTTCAATATTAGTATATAGAAATTCAACTGATTTTTGTGTGTTGACTTTGTATCCAGCGATTTTGCTGACTTCATTTATTCTGGTTTTGCATGTGAAATCTTTAAGGTTTTCTACATATAAGATCACATTATCTGTGAATAGAGATAATTTTTTTCTTTCCTTCTGATTTGGATGTTCTTTTGTTCTTTCTTTCTCCTAATTGCTCTGGCTAGGGCTCCTAGTACTGTGTTGCATAGAAGTGAATGCACGCATCATTGCCTTGCTTCTATCTTAGAGAAAAAGCTCTCAGTCTTTTGCCACTGAGTATTACATCCTCTGAGGGTTTTTCATATATGTCTTTTATTATACTGAGGTAGCTTCCTTCTATTCCTAGTTTGGGGTGTGTGTGTGTGTGTGTGTGTGTGTGTGTGTGTGTGTGTTATCATGAAAGAGTGTTGAATTTTCATCAAATGTTTTTACTGCATCAGTTGAGATGATCATGAAGGGTTTTTTCCTTCATTCTGTTAATATGGTGTATCACATTGATTGATTATTTTTGTATCTTGAACCCACCTTGCATTCCAGGACTAAAATCCCACTTGGTAGTGATGTATAATTCTTTTGCTGTGCTGTTGAATTTGGTTTGCTAGAATTTCTCGAGAATGTTTGCATCAGTGTTCATAAGAGATTATAGTCTGTGGTTTTCTTTTTTTGTAGTGTCATTGGCTCGCTTTGGTATCACAGAAATGCTGATCTCATAAAATGAGATTGGATGTGTTTCCTCCTCTTAGGTTTTTTGAAGTTTGAGAAGGATTGGTATTAGGTCTTTAAATGTTTGGTAGAATTCACCACAAGCCTTCAGGTCTAGGGCTTTTATTTTTGGGGAGGTTTTTGATTACTGATTCAAACTCCTTACTTGTTACAGGTGTATTCAGATTTTCTATTTCTTATTTAGACCCCAGCAGCTTTTGTGTTTTCTAGGAATTAGTCCACTTCATCTAGGTTACCCAATTTGTTGACATACAGTTCATAATATTCTCTTAAAATCCTTTCTTTATCTGTAGGTTCAGTAATAATGTCCCCATTTTTACTTATTTTTATTTTATTTTTTTAGCGATTTTTTTCCTAGTCCAGCTAGTTAAAAGTTTGTCAATTTTGTTGATATTAAAAAAAAAAAAACTTTTGGTTTTATTGATTTGCTTCATTGTTTTTCTACCCTTTATTACATTTATTTCTAGTCTGTATTATTTTCTTCCTCTCCCAGCTTTGGGATTATTGTTTCTTCTTCTTCTAGTTTCTTAAGTTGTAAAGTTAAGTTATTGATTTGAGATCTTTCTTGTTCTTTGAAGTAAACATTTATTGCTATAAATATCGCCCTTAGCACTGCTTTTGCTGTGTCCCATAAGTTTTGGAATGTTGTGCTTTCATTTTTATTAGTTTTTAAGTATTAGAACATTAGAAGTTAGAAAATCTCCCATGTGATTTCATTTTTGATTCATTGGTTATTTAGAAGTATGTTGTTTAATTTCTACAAATTAATGTTCCAGCTTTCCTTCTGTTACTGATTTCTAACTTCATCTTGTGATCACATTAGACATTTTGTGTGATATCCATCTTTTAAAATCTTTTGAGACTTAATCTGTGACTAACATATGGTTTATCTTAGAAAATGTCCCATGTGTACTTGAGAAGAATGTGTATTCCGTTGTTGTTGGGTAGAATGTTCTATATATCTTTTAGATCTAGTTGTTTTATCGTGTTGCTCAAGTCCTCTCCTTAATTATGTTCTATTTGTTCTGTCCATTATTGAGATTGAGGTATTAAAATCTCCAACTATTATTGTGGAACTTCCATTTTTCCCCTTCAATTCTATCAATTTCTGCTTTATATATTTTGATTTTCATTATTAGGTGCATAAAAGTTTATAACTGTTACCTTCTTATTGTATTCAACCACTTATTATAAAATGTCTTTTTTTGAGCCTTGCAAACTTTTTTTTTTTTTAAAGATTTTACTTATTTATTTGAGAGAGAGCACAAGCAGGAAGAATGGCAGAGAGAGAGGGAGAAGCAGGCTCCCTGCTGAGCAGGAAGCCCCATGTGGGTCTCGATCCCAGGACCCTGGGATCGTGACCTGAGCTGAAAGCGAACACTTAATTGATTGAGCCACCCAGGTGCCCCTTGCAAATTTTTTTATCTAAAGCCTATTTTGTCCGATATAAGTGTAGCCACCTCTGTGGTGGTTTGGTTACAATTTGCAAGAATGTCTTTTTGTCCTTTTACTTTCAACCTATTTGTGTCTTTGGATCTCAAGTGAGTCTCTTAAAAAAATAAAAATGAGTTGAGATCATAGAGCTGAATCATTAAGTCTATCCTGCCGATCTCTGTCTTTTGACTGGATTTTTTTATTTTTAAGATCTGTAGTTTTTTTTTTTTTTTTTTAAGATTTCATTTATTTGTCAGAGAGACAGAGCATGCACACAAGCAGGGGAGCAGCAGGCAGAGGGAGAAGCAGGCTCCCTGCCGAGTACGGGGCCTGATGTGGGACTCGATCCCGGGACTCTGGCATCATGACCTGAGTGGAAGGCAGCCACTTAACCGACTGAGCCACCCAGGTGTCCCTTTTGGTTGGATTTTAAAGATTTACTTATTTATTTATTTTAGAGACAGAGAGTGTGGGGCTGGAGGATGGGAGAGGAAGAGGGAGAGAGAGAATCTCAAGCTGGCTCCACACTCAGCGTGGAGCTCAATCTTATGACCCTGAGATCACGACCTGAGTTGAAACCAAGAGCCAGATGCTTGACTGACTCTGCCACCCAGGTGCATCTCAAAGGGAATTTTTTTTTAAAAGATTTTATTTATTTGAGAGAAGGGGGAGCATGCACAGGAGAGAGCACGGGTTGGGGGGAGGGGCAGAGGAAAAGGGAGGAACAGGCTGCTTGCTGAGCAGGAGCCCGATGTGTGTGTGTGTGGGGGGGGGCTCCATCCCAGGACCCTGGAAGATGACCTGAGCGGGAAGGCAGATGCTTAACTGACTGAGCCACTCAGGTGCCCCATCAAAGGGAAATTTTCAAATGACATAAAACCAAATTACAAAAGTTAACTGATTTCCCCTTTCACAATGCATACACATATCAAATCATCATGTTGTATACTTTATTTTTAAAATTTTAATTCCAGTGTAGTTAACATACAGTGTTATGTTACTTTCAGGTGTACAATAAAGTGATTCAATAGGTCCATATGTTACTCAGTGTTCACCAAGATAAGTGTACTCTTAATCCCCTTCACCTGTTTCACCCGCCCCCCCCACTCACCTCCCCTCTGGTATCCACCCAGTTGTTCTCTACAGTCAAAAGTCTGTCTTTTAGTTTGTCTCTCTCTCTCTTTTTTATCCTTTGTTCTCTTGTTTTGTTTCTTAAATTCCACATATGAATGAACTCATATGGTATTTGTCTTTCTCTGATTGGCTTATTTTGCTTAACATTATACTCTCTAGATCCATCCGTGTTGTTGTAAATGGCAAGATTTCATTCTTTTTTTGTGGCCGAATAATACTCCTGTGTGTGTGTGTGTGTGTGTGTGTACACCACATCTTCTTAATACATTCATTTATTGATGAACACCGGGGCTGCTTCCATAATTTGGCTACTGTAAATAATGCTGCAATAAACATGTGCCTGTATCCCTTTGAATTAGTGTTTTTGTATCTTTTGGGTAAATACCCAGTAGTGTGACACTGGATTATAGGGTAGCTCTATTTTAACTTTTTGAGGAACCTCCATACTGTTTTCCACAGTGGCTGCACCAGTTTGCTTTCCCACCAACACTGCACAAGTGTTCCTTTTTCTCCACATTCTCACCAACACTTGTTGTTTCTTGTGTTTTTGATTTTAGCCCTTCTGACAGGTGTGAGGTGATATCTCATTGTAGTTTGGCTTCGCATCTCCCTGATGATGAGTGATGTTGAGCAGATTTCATGTGTCTGTAGCAACTGTATGTCTTCTTTGGAGAAATGTCTGTTCATGTCTTCTGCCCATTTCTAAAATGGATTATTTGGTTTTTTTGGTGTTTAAGTTGTATTAGTTCTTTATATTTTGGATACTAGCCCTTTAACAGATACGTCATTTGCCAATGTCTTCTACCATTTCGTAGGTTGTCTTTTAGTTTTGTTGACTGTTTTCCTCACTGTGTAGAAACTTTTTATTTCAGTGTAGTCCCAGTAGTTTATTTTTGCTTTTGTTTCCCTTTCCTCAGAAGACATATCTAGAAAAACGTTGCGATAGCTGATGTCAGAGAAATTACTGCCTGCGCTCTCTTCCAGCATTTTGATGGTTTCCTGTTGCACACTTAGGTCCTTAATCCATTTTGAGTTTATTTTGTGTATGGCGTAAGAAAGTGGTTTGGTTTCATTCTTTTGCATACAACTGTTCAGTTTTCCCAACACCATCTGTTGAAGAGACCGTCTTTTTCCCATTGCCTATTCTTGCCTCTTTTGTCAAAGATTAATTGACCACAGGGGCACCTGGGTGGCATAGCGGTTAAGCGTCTGCCTTCGGCTCAGGGC
The DNA here is from genome assembly GCF_002007445.2 of Ailuropoda melanoleuca. Lineage (NCBI taxonomy): Eukaryota > Metazoa > Chordata > Mammalia > Carnivora > Ursidae > Ailuropoda > Ailuropoda melanoleuca. The sequence continues at coordinate 13,046,927 of NC_048237.1, forward strand.
GTGATCCCGGCGTTATGGGATCGACCCACATCAGGCTCCTCTGCTATGAGCCTGCTTCTTCCTCTCCCACTCCCCCTGCTTGTGTTCCCTCTCTCGCTGGCTGTCTCTATCTCTGTCGAATAAATAAATAAAATCTTAAAAAAAAAAAAAAGATTAATTGACCATATAACTGTGGGTTTATTTCTGGACTTTCTAATCTACTCTGTTGATCTGGGTGTCTGTTTTTGTGCCAGTAACATACTAGCTTTGTAATGAACTTAAAGTCTGGAATTATAATACCTCCAGTATTGTTTTTCTTTTTTAATATTTCTTCGGCCATTCAGGGGCTTTTGTGGTTCCATACAAATTTTTGGATTGTTTGTTCTAGTTCTGTGAAAAATGCTATTGGTATTTTGATAAGGATTGCATGAAATCTGTAGATTGCTTTAGGTAGCATAGACAATATTCTTTACACTGTACACTTTAAATATCTTATAATTTTGTCAACTATACCTCAATAAAAATAATAATAAAATCATTAAAACAACATTGTTCTAAAGCATTAACAAAGAAAATACCTCATGTCGGGGGCCCCTGGGTGGCTCAGTCATTAAGCGTCTGCCTTCGGCTCAGGGCGTGATCCCGGCGTTAAGGGATCAAGCCCCGCATCAGGCTCCTCGGCTGGGCACTTGCTTCTTCCTCTCCCACTCCCGCTGCTTGTGTTCCCTCTCTCGCTGGCTGTCTCTGTCAACTAAATAAATAAAATCTTAAAAAGAAAAAAAGAAAATACCTCATGTCAAGGGCAAATTTCTTAAAAACATTGTCTTGCTGGTAAGTGAGCTTTACCACATGAATCATGATCCCCGGTGGGTCGGCAATCAGCCTGTGTGTGGATCGCCTTCTACTGTATAATTTGAACAGCAACAAAAATAATCCTTATCCCAAAAGATCTCCTTTAGTACCTAAATTTGGCATTGCTCTCCATTCCTATTCAAATTAACACCCAACTATGAGGTTCTTGGTAACCAGATACTAATATTGGTTGTTCCTTTCAGCAATGGTTTTCAAACTTAAACATTCCATAACAGTGATTGAGAAGGCTGGTTCAAAATGCAGATGCAGGAGGTCTGCCATGGGGTCCAAGAATCTCAGATTTAAATAACTACCCCAGTTGATTATAATAGCAATCATCCTAGGACTTCTCTGAAAAGTACTGTTAAAGAAGATAAAAAATTAGCCGTTTATTGACCTGGAAATGATCCCAGAGCTCTCCCACCTCCAGGTGCTAATGGACTTTCTACTGATAGTCTAAGACAAAGTTACAGGGAAATTTCAGAAAGAAAAGGCATCAGAGTGATGATACGTGCCGAGAAGTAGTCTTGAAAGTGGCAGACCAAGGAAGGCTACAAGTTGAATCTCAGCCAGCACTGTCCAGTAGAATTGTCTACAACGATGGAAGTGTTTTATATGCTCACTCTCCAATACAGCAGCCGCTGGTCACCTGACCTTTAAGCACTTAAAATGTGGCTAGTCCCAGTGAATAACTGAATTGTAAATTTTATTTAATTTTAATTTAAATGTGTATAGTCATGTGTAATAGTGGCTATCATATAGACAGCACAGGGCTGGAGCTTGTCTAAGACTAGCTCTAGATTTTTTTTTAAATTATAATTTACTGTAATACATATGCCTAAGCCAACCAAAATGTTAAGAACAAGGCAGGACTATAAACATACAAATGAAAAAGTTTAGAATTGATAGGAAAGGAAAAGGTCATCTGAATAATAATAATAATAAAAAAACCGAATTCTGTGATTATGGCTTGCAGCATTATGGCCATGGCAGACAGAAAAATGCCCTCCCCTCCCCGAAGATGTCCATGTCCTCATCCCCAGATCCTGTGATAATGTGAAGTTACGTGATAAAAGGGAATTAAGGTTGTGTGTGGAATGACATTTGCTAATAGGATGACCTTGAGACAGGGAGATTATCTGGGGGGACTTCACGTAATCACAGAGTTCCTTATAAATGGAAGAGGGAGGCAGGAGAGAAGCAGAGAGGTGGTGGGCGATCTGAGAGGGACTCAGCCTGATGTTGCTGGCTTTGAAGAGGGAGGGGTGAGGCCACAAGCCAAGGAATACAGTCTTCCTACAGAAGCTGGAAAGAGGCAAGGAAATGTATTCTCCTCTAGAGCCTCCAGAAGGAACGCAGCCCTGCCCACACCTGGATTTTAGCCCAGTGAGACTTGTTTTGGACTTCTCGCTTCCAGCACTGTTAGACAATATACTCGTATTGTTTAAGCCACTGAATTTGGGTAATCTGTTCTGGCAGCGGTAGGAGGGCTAATGCATGCATTGGCAGGAAGGGAGACTGGCGTGAGGAGGGACAATCAAGGCACCATTATATTGGGGCAAAAGCAGCAGACCTAGGAAATAGACCAGTTGAAGTTCCCATTTCTCCAGTTACTACCTTGTGCGACTCAGATCAAGGTATTCAACCTCTCAGTGTCTTAATGGCTTCATCTATAAAAAGCAATAATAATTTCACCCCCTGATGCGGCTGTTTGGAGGATGAAGTGAGGCAGTCTGGGTCAGCCCTCATCAGTGGGCGCTACTGCCCCTACTCCCACCGCCATCGGACCACCGGCTCGGCTTGGATGGATGGATTTGTTTAGCGATCAGGTGTATATTTACAAAATTATCTCTACAATGCATCTTTATTCAAATTTTGCTTTCCACGTGAAGTCATACGGATTACAATTACATGAGAATGTTGTACGGAACAAGGTTTTATTTAACAGAGCATTCAGTTAAACCCACTCCCCCTCTAATTGCATTTCAGGCTATGCGACTCCTGAGTGAAGTGAACACAGACCATCGCGGTGGAGGGCTATTCTGGAAACCCGAATGGCAACTCTAGCTCCAGGTTAGTAAAATTAAATTTGCATCATATCAGCCACAACGATCAGGTACCAATTTAGAGTGTTTGTTTTATTAAGTTTTTGGAATGACTCGGGATGTGTGGATCTACAGAATATTAAATATGGTTCTCATGCTTGCAACCGAGGATCTTCCCAAAGTAAAATGTTTTACTCGATAGTGCTTCTAATTAAAAGCAGTCATTTTATGGTTTTTATTTCAAAATAATCTTGACTCACAAAAATTGCAAAACCAGTATAGAGTTCCTGTGTATTCTCTGCTTCCTCCAATGACAGCACAATCAAAACCAGCAAGTTGACCTTGGTACAATACTAACAATAATTACAAATTTTGCAGTTCTTATGTATGCTGTTTTTTGTGGGGGGGGGTGGTGGTTTGCTACTTTGTTATTTTGCGAATGTTATATAAGTGGAATTATACACTGTGAACTTTTGAGATTGGCGTTTTCACTCGGGGTAATGCTCTTGAGACCCATCTAGGTTGTTGCACGTGTTAATAGTCTGTTCCTTTTGGGGGCGCCTGGGTGGCACAGCGGTTAAGCGTCTGCCTTCCGCTCAGGGCGTCATCCCGGTGTTCTGGGATCGAGCCCCACATCAGGCTCCTCCGCTATGAGCCTGCTTCTTCCTCTCCCACTCCCCCTGCTTGTGTTCCCTCTCTCGCTGGCTGTCTCTATCTCTGTCAAATAAATAAATAAAATCTTTAAAAAAAAATAGTCTGTTCCTTTTTAATGAGTAGTATTCCATTACGTGGGTGACCCACAGTTTTTCCGGTCACGTATTGGGGGATATTTGAGTTGTTTCTAGTCTTTGACTCTTACAAATAAAACTGCTATGAGCAGTTCTGGTTTTCTGAACATAGAGGTTTTTATGAACACAAGCTTCACTTCTCTAAGATAAATACCCAGTTGTATAAGGTCTTCAGGGTTAAGTAAGAGTAATGTTAAAATACTTTGTCAATGGCCATGCTCAATTTAAATTTAAGTTATGTTATTTTGAGTTATATTAATAATGGTAAACAGTGACAAAGGGCTGAAACAATTATAGGCGGAAAAAGTGATGAGTTGGTGGGTGATGGGATGTGAAAAGGACCCAGTTTTGAGTTTTTTCTTTTGGAGAAAATAAAATGATGTTTGTTAGGTAGCAGAGGATTCGAATGAATAGTCAGGAAGGTCTCTTCACAGAGGCAGTAGCTTTTGAGGTTTCTGGGGAGCTGAGCTCATAGGAAGGTAAGACCAGAGCTACAACTTGGCTCAGAAATTGAGGGGGCCAGAGGCATTCTATACATTTGGACGGGAGGCGCATTCTTCCCTCTGCCCTCTTCGGGTTTCTTTTTTCTTTTTTTTGTTTAGCTGGGCTTAAGAATTACTCTGACAGAAGACAGATTAATAGGAGAAAAGCATACACATAATTTATAGAAGTTTTATGTGACACGTGAGTCCTCATAGGGAATGAAGACTGAAAAAATGGCAAACTCAACTTGCTTTTGAATAACGTTGAACAAAGACAGGCAAGCATGCAGAAGTGACTAGACTGCGGGGGAGGCTGAAGGCAGGGGACCGTTGTCACAAGGTCTGCTTGTGTACAACTCTTTCAGTCTCAACTTTTCGTCCTTGATGATAAGAACGTTACTTTCCTTTTGGCCTGGGGAGGACATCTGTCCCACAGGAATTTCATCTCCTGCTTTTAAGAACAATTTGCTGTTTTCCGAGTACCTTTAACTCAAAATAGTCTATATGCCAAGCAGCGTATTTTGGGGTAACATGCTCTGAACTCCTTCAAATTCAAAGGAAGAAGGAAATTTTGCTGGGGGAGGCCAAAGCGCAAACCTATGGTAGTCACATCAGGGTAATTCGCCTTCCTCTTCCTGTATATAACTGTCTGATTTCTACTCCCAGTGAAACTGCTTGAAAATGGGAAGGTACTATGGAAGTATAGGTTGGTGTTACTATTGACTTTGTGGCTCCCACTGTGCCTCTCACACACCAGGATGATAAAATATATCCATTTTCTAAAGAGAGGCATTATCCTTCTAAGAAGCGCTGGTGTGATTCTCCCTCATTTTTTCCCCTCCCTCCGTCTCTCCTTCCCTTCCTCCCTTCCTCTCTTTTTTTGTACATATAGGCAAGTACTAATGTCCAAGTTTGGAAAACCCAGGAAAAAAGAAGTGAAAACTAGTGAAATAGATGGTTTTCAATCCTGCCTCATTTTGCTGTGCAGGGAGGGATGCGCCCATTGAACCATCCTTTGCCGTCCTCTTCCAGACAGGGCGGCTGATCTCGGGGCCCTCCGCTGGCTGCGGTGGGGAGTAGGGAATTGGAAAGGGGTGAGCTCCAGGTCAGTTTTAAAGAAACAGGAGATCACAGATACAATGAAGCTCCTTTTGAAACCCTCCCCAATCTTAATTCCCTTAACCCCTCGCTACTATGTATCCCTCCTATCCCCGCTTTTGTACTTTTGGTGCATGTGAATGGAGACATAAACAACAGACTGTTGTTTAAGATTTACTTTATTGGTATCTTCAGTATATTCTCTTACAACTTTTTTTTTCACTTACCATTATGATTGGAGAATTATTCATATTGATACATGTCATTCATTCATTTAACTGCATTGCTTGATATACGTTTATGTCTCCATTTCCTTATACTATGGTGAACATTTTTTGTATGTGTCCCCTTAGGGACATGTAAGAGGTTTCTTTGGGGCCGTGATTCTCAAAATGCAGTGCCTGAGTCATTAACGGCAGCAGCACTGGCAACTAGTTAGAAATGCTAAGTGAAATAAGTCAAGCAGGGAAAGACAATTATCATATGATATCTCTCATCTATGGAACATAAGAACTAGGATCATCGGTAGGGGAGGAAAAGGATAAAGAAAGGGGGGGTAATCAGAAGGGGGAATGAAACATGAGAGACGATGGACTATGAGAAACAAACTGAGGGCCTCAGAGGGGAGGGGGTGGGGGAATGGGATAGACTGGTGATGGGTAGTAAGGAGGGCACGTATTGCATGGTGCACTGGGTGTTAATATGCAACTAATGAATCATCGAACTTTACATCAGAAACCAGGGATGTACTGTATGGTGACTAACATAATAAAAAAAATATTAAAACAAAACAAAAAAGAAATGCAAATCCTAGGACCTTCATCCAGGTTTACGCAATCAGAACCTGGGGGTGGGGCCCCCCAAACTGTACTTTGACAAGCTCCCCAGTGATTCTGATGCAAGCTCAAGCTTGAGAATTACTGCCCTAGCTGTACGTTTTACAGTAGGATTGCTGGGTTATAAGATATGCGTATTTCCAACTTTATGAGATGTAGACAAATGGCCTTGAACGCGACTATGCTAATTTTACATTCCTAAATATCATCTCTCCGCCTGTAGCTTTTCCCTTACTTTTTAAAATGGTAACTGTTGTCATTGACAGGCTTTATACGTTAATGTAGTTGTATTTATGAATATTTTTCTGTATGTTTTGTGTTTTGGGTCTTGTTTCTGTCTGGGTGTCAGAGTCTTCTAAACGGGCTTCTAATCATTGAAGACTTTTGCTTTTCCCATGTAGGTCCTTAAACCATCTAAATTAATACAAACATAGTAGTGCTTTTTTTTCTGACTTGTTTTTGCTGAAGAGATAGGGCTCTTGTCGACTTTTTAAAACCCAGATAGTTCCCTAAAAGATAAAAGTATCCTTATAGATACAAATTTGGTGGGAGTGAGGTGGATGGAGAATGGTAATAGAGAAGGAAAAAAAAAAAGTGGGGGGCACCTGGGTGGCTCAGTCAGTTAAGCGACAGCCTTCTGCTCCGGTCATGATCCCAGGGTCCTGGGAATGAGTCCCACATCACGATCCCTGCTCAGTGGGGATCCCTGCTTCTCCGTCTGCCTGCTGCTCCCCCTGCTTGTGCTCTGTCTCTCTCTCTGTCAAACAAATAAATAAAATCTTTAAAAAGTCCCTTTGTTTTTTAAAAGAAAAAATTAAAAGAGACAAAGTGTTTGTCATAATGAAAAACACAGATTTACCTGAATTTAAGATTACTAGGGGAGAAGTTGGCGCTGTGTCCTCTATGATTGTTTTATTTATAGTGCTGTACGTTTTATGAGTTTATTTGGTGCGTCATAGATGCCATTGCACATGGGCCCTAATAAAAACACAGGCTGTGAAAATTGCACTATGAAAATTGCACTATATTAAAATACATTGCTTTCTGTCTATAGTTGGATACTTAAGCCCTCAAGTAGCCCCCTAAATTAGTCAGCATGAATTAATAATCAATCCATGTATTTGATCAAATTTTCTTTGATAGAAGGTTCTTAGTAAAAATCCCAAGCACATAAGGGATTTGGGGGTAATGTATTTCATTGGGAAAGAGTCTTCCTATACTTCTAGCTGATCCTATAACCGGGGTGCAGGGGTGCAAGAGCGCCGGGCTCGGGGGGTCCCCAAGTAGACCTGGTCTGGCCACCAGCTGCTGACAAAATCCAAAGGCAGAGAGAGGAGTGGTGGGGAAACAAGAAGGGAATTTATTTCAGTGAGGCCAACACCCGGAAGACAGTGCACGGACGTCTCGTAGACTGTCTCCAAAGGGTTGAAAATACTTCTAGGTTTATATAAAGAAAATGTGGGGCAACGGTCAGTAGGTACATGGGGGTGGGCGGTAAAGGTCAGTGTCTTGGGGATCAATCAAGTGGGGTCTTGCTGGCTCAGGGCAGGCGTTGTTGCTTCAGGGGTAGTTATGTTCCCGAGGCAGGATGCTTTGCCCTCAGGGTCTTTTGCCCGAGTTACTGAGATAAGCTGGAAAGAAGAATTTAATCAGTTAGAAAGTACAGACTAAGGTCAAAATGGGTTTTTTTCAACCCCAGTTGACTCTCCATTATAAACCCAGTGCTTGGAACAGTGTCTCGCACAAACAGTTAAGTGCTTTATATAAATATGGTATTTTAAACTTTTTAAAGATTTTATTTATTTTTTTGAGAGAGGGAGCGCGCACACAAGCAGGGGGAGGGGCAGAGGGAGAGAGAAGCAGACTCCCCGCTGAGCAGGGAGCCTGACGTGAGGCTTGATCCCAGGACCCCGGGATCATGACCTGAGCTGAAGGCAGACTTCTAACTGACTGAGCCACCCAGGCGCCCCAGTTAAGTGCTCTATAAATGTTGATTCACTGACTGGTCTTATATAAAAAGTGCTGAACTACCCAAACTTTCTGGCTCTGACTTCCACCTAGACGTGCTTGCCCTGCAGAAGAAAAGCTTAGAACACAGTATTCACACATGCCACAGAGCAACGAGTTATGAAGACTCCCCACCTGCCATTTTAAGTATTTAAAAATGTCAACAAATATGGCGCTTTGGGAAGATTCCTTAGTGCGTGATTTGTACATTCATATTGTTAGGCCTATCCCAGGTTTCAATTTAAATTACTTTATAGTAAGTTCAGTTCAAAAAATTATTTTTATGAACTTATGGGGTGCTAGACCAGGGTCTAGTGATGAGTATGACACAGTCTCTTCCTTAACTTATTCAGGATGCCACCTTAAACCTGTCAGAATGGCTCAAATGAAAAACTCAGGCGGATGTTGGCAAAGATGCGGAGAAAGGGGAACCCCTCTTACAATGTTCATGGGAATGCAAGCTGGTGCAGCCACCCTGGAAAACAGTATGGAGGTTCCTCAAAAAGTTAAAAATAGAGCTACCCTAGGACCCAGTAATTGCACTACTGGGTATTTATCCAAAGGATATAAATGTAGTGATCCAAAGGAGCACCTGCACCCTAATGTTTATAGCAGCAATATCCACAGTAGCTAAACCATGGAGAGAGCCCGGATATCCATCCACAGATGAATGGACAAAGAAGAGTACATATACAATGGAATATTACTCAGTCATCAAAAAGAATGAAATCTTACCGTTTGCAATGACATGGATGGAACTAGAGGGTACTATGCTAAGCAAAACAGGTCAGTCAGAGAAAGACAAACACCGTATGACTTCACTCATATGTGGAATTTAAGAAACAAAACATGAACCTAGGGGGAGGGAAGGAAAACTAAAACAGGTTAAAAACAGAGAGGCAAACCATAAGAGACTCTTAATTATAGAAAACAGACTGAGGGTTGCTGGAGAGGAGGTGGGTGGAGGAAGGGATAATTGGATGATGGGCATTAAGGAGGGCACTTGATGTAATGAGCACGGGGTGTTATATGCAACTGATAAATCACTAAATTCGACCCTGAAATTAATAATACATTATATGTTAACTAACTTGAATTAAAATTAAAAAAACAAAAAAACCAAGCCTGGAAGAATTGTCCTGACTGCGCAGCGGTGTTGCAGGTCTCCCAGCTGGTGACTGAAGTGAGGGTAGCCCGGCCTTCCCACTCTAGTGTGCACCAGTACCTTTCCACTCACCACCTAATTCTCCTTGTACTTTACCTGTTTTGCTTTGCCTGGCTCAATTCAGGGCCTTGCAATATAATGCCAAGAGGTTCAGTTTTGTCACTGTAGCAATAAAATGAGCCTAGAGGTTGTTTGGTTTTAATTATCATTCATTAAGGTAATCAATGTAGGGGATTTAGTCCTTCAAACGGTTAATGGTGGGACATTTAGGTAATTACAACTGTTGAATGTTCTCTCTTCTGCTAATTGTTTTTATCGAACAAGATTTATATCTAGGTCTTGAAAAGAAGGGGTTGATGCTCTGGGTAACACAGGCCAATATTTTGGGAGGAAGTGCTGGAGGGAGATCTTCTGGGTCCTAAGATTTCTCCTTCACTCAGCTTCAATCTCTTCATACTCCAAAGAATAGATATACATTAAATAATCCTTTGAGGCTCAGGGAAAAGCCTCAAGTCAGATTCTGTCTATATTGGGATACTTGTGCCCTCAAGTAGCCCCCAAAATTAGTTAGCACTACTTAATAATCATCCATGCGCTGGGTATTATGTTTCCCTGGGTAAATGGCCTTCTCCTCTATGTGGCTCTCCCTTTCTCAAATATTCGTCTCCATCCTTTCTAGTAAACCGTATCTTACCCTTTCTTCACAGGCTGGTTCCAGAACCAATCAATCATCCAAATTCATTCACTCTTTAGTCATTCATTCAAATTTATTATTTCAACCAACCAATCACCTGCTAGGTCGTGTAGATAGCCTGGAGATCACAACAATGAGAAGCTGAATTTCTTTAAACTTATTTCCCGAAAAGTTCTTTCGTGACACTGGTGTTTGAGTTATATATGGTTTGAATGTTCCCTGGTCTTTTTCTACAGTTCTCAAACATAAAATGATGATAACTATGCCCTTGTAAAATCCTTAAAAGCACTAAGTGGTAAGAGCTGAGACTAGAAGTCAGATAAGTTAAATATGAAATATGGCTAAGATACTGATAGGAAATAACTCCCAGAGACTATGCTGAAAGAACTCACAAGACTGACCATTTTAAAGTCTCTTGTATTTCCGTGTGGTATCCAGTCCACGTCTGGCCATACAGACATAGTCTTTGTTGTTCTAGACTCGGTTTCCTTGATCCCTGTCGCCACATCTCTGTATCACCGTATCAGGGAATGTCATCAGTTCTACTACCTACATGGCTTTTTGAAACCGCTAACCTCTCGCATCCCTCCTTGGGGGGACTTCCTGGAGTATCCCACCCTATCTCCTAAAAATAAACCGGCTGACGTAGGTGGTCCAGTAAGTCCTTGAAGTTGTCACTGTCACGCTGCATGGCAAATGTTTGGCCATTGCTAGCCATTATTTTTTTATTTTACTCTATTTTATTGAGAGAGAGAACGAGAGTTCATGTGGGGGCAAAAGGGGCAGGGACAGAGGGAGAAGGAGAGAGAGCATCTTAAGCAAGCTCCGTGCCCAGTGTGGAACTGGAAGCAGAGCTCAGTCTCGTGACCCTGAGATTATGCCCTGAGCTGAAATCAAGAGTTGGACGTGAGCCACCCAGGCACCCCCATTGCTAGCTTTTATTAACCTGTGAGTTCCTTAAGAGTAGGCATTGTGCCTTATTTGTGTGTTCTTAATCACCAGTAGAGTGCCTGGCATATAAGAAACAATAATAAATGTTTGCTGAGTTAAAAAATGAATTTAATAAACCAAGGAACAATTTCCCTAAAACTCACAAGGGGGCAGCAAGAAATACAGTTTTTTCTATTGTCTGCAAAATCACATCTCTTTAGAAATGAGTGTTTACATTTATCTAGAGTGTTCCAGTCCTAATGAAGTTTCAATTGGAGCATCTAACTGTTGTGAATAAGGGGTTTGCACATGTTCTTTTTTTTTTTTAATTTTTTAAATTTATTCATTCGACAGAGATAGAGACAGCCAGCAAGAGAGGGAACACAAGCAGGGGGAGTGGGAGAGGAAGAAGCAGGCTCATAGCAGAAGAGCCTGATGTGGGGCTCGATCCCAGAATGCCGGGATCACGCCCTGAGCCGAAGGCAGACGCTCAACCGCTGTGCCACCCAGGCGCCCTAACATGTTCGTTTTTTTATTGAATTAGGAGATGCAAGAAAAACAGTCTTTACAATCTCACAATTCTGAAATAATATAGTTCTATAGGGAAGGAAAAAAGTTTGCCTCCACCCTCTTAGGGCCCCTGGCTAGGTCTGAAAATTAAGCTGATAAAGATAGATTAACAGGAGAAAAGCATACAAATTTTATTAATGTACATGGGTGCCTTCCCAAGAGAATGAAGACCCAAACAAGGGACCAGACCAGGAAGTTTTTATACTTTTTAGACCAAGAAAAAATAGACTTGTGAAGAATTGATAAGACAAGGAAGTTTGGGCTAGGGGTAGTAAATGGTTAAGTAGGAACTAGGAAGATAAGGGTTAGTTTAACAAGGTTTGTTCACACATCCTTCTTGGCCCCAAATTTCCTGTCTCTGGTGATAAAAATGTCTTCTTTCCTCCTGATACAAGGAGGGTTCCTTTCACAAGGGAGTTTTATGTCCCATTTCAAGGGAAGAAGGGTGAGGGGGGCAGAGGTCAGAGTGACCTTCCTGCGTTCGCTGTTGTTTAAAAATTCCTTCTGTGTATGATATTTAAAATGCCAACTTGCCATATTTTGGGGTAGCCTGTCCTAAACCTCATCATCACTGAAATATCACTGAAATAGAAATTTTGAAATATATTTGATGAAAGGGATTTTTGAAATTATTTGTTCTCAGATATTTGTTCTCCAGAAAAGGGTATGCTTTTCTAGTGATTCAGTATATATTAGTATATATTTTTCTGAATATGAAAGTTATAAATGCTAAAAATTTATAAGTTATATAAGTTATAAAAGCTTATATAAGTTATAAGAAGTTATAAAAGCTAAAAATTCAAATGTTAGAGGCCTATAGAACATGGATATGAATATCTATTATCTGGGGGTGCCTCGCTGGCTCAGTTGGTAGAGCGTGTAATTCTTGATCTCAAGGTAGTGAGTTTCAGCCTCACGTTGGGCATAGAGTTTACTTAAAAAAAAAAAAAAAGAAAAAAGAAAAAAAACAACCAACAGTGCACCATATCTATCACCCTCAGAGATCATCACTATCAATTATTTGGTATATCTCTCTCCAGAGTTTTTCCTATGCTCACACTAATAGATATTGTTTTCCCCACAAAGACTGAATCCTGTTATTCACACTTTTTTTAAATTGAGGTAAAATTCACGTAACCTAGGGGCGCCTGGGTGGCACAGCGGTTAAGCGTCTGCCTTCGGCTCAGGGTGTGATCCCAGCATTACGGGATCGAGCCCCACATCAGGCTCTTCCGCTATGAACCTGCTTCTTCCTCTCCCAATCCCCCTGCTTGTGTTCCCTCTCTTGCTGGCTGTCTCTATCTCTGTCGAATAAATAAATAAAATCTTTAAAAAAAAATTCACGTAACCTAAAACTGACCGTTCTAAGCATTTTATTATTTATTTTCAAGATTTTAATTATTTTAAAGACAGAGCATGTGCGTATGCAGGGGCGGGGGAGCAGAGGGAGAGGAGAGAGAACCTCAGGCAGACTCCCCACTGAGCATGGAACCTGGTGCAGAACTTGATCCTATGACCCTGAGATCATGACCTGAGCCACAACCAAGGGTCTGACACTCAACTGACTGAGCCACCCAAGCATCCCATTAACCATTTTTAATTGTACAATTTAGTGGCTTTTAGCACACTCACAGTGTTGTGCATCCATCCCCAGTATCTAACTGCACGTTTTCATCACCCATAAAGAAACCCTGTACCCTATTCACATGGTTGCAACTTGCTTTCTTACTTAATGCATGCCACTGTGTAAAGTCGTGTCTCATTCTTTCCAACAGCTTTTAGTATTCCATTATAAGTACTATAGTTATTTACCAATCTCAATTAGTGGATAGTTAGATTATTCTGGAGTTTTAAAATACTATGAACAGTACTCTACCAAATACCCTGGAACACTTGCACACTTCTGTGAGATGCATTTTTAGAAATAGAAATGTTGAGGGACACCTGGGTGGCTCAGTTGGTTAAGTGTCTGCCTTCACCTCAGGTCATGATCCCGGGGTCCTGGGATCAAGCCCCACATCAGGCTCCCTGCTCAGTGGGGAGTCTGCTTGTCCTTCTCCTTCTGCCTCTACCTGCTTGTACTCTCTCTCTTTTTTCTCTCTCCTCTCAAAGAAATAAATAAAATCTTTTTTAATGTTAAATAACATGGTTTTATTTTTATTTTTTATTATTTAAAAAAATCTTATTTGTACGTAATCTCTACCTGCAATGGTGGTGTTCGAACTTACAAGAACTTACAAGAGTTGCCTGTTCTATTTACTAGGCCATCCAGGTGCCCCAATTTTGTTGTTATTTTAACTTTATATATTTTTAATTTTTATTAACATATAATGCATTATTTGTTTCAGGAGTACAGGTCTGCGATTCATCAGTCTTACACAATTCACAGCACTCACCATAGCGCACACCCTTGCCAATGTCCATCACCCAGCCAGCCCGTCCCTCCCACCCCCCTCCACTCCAGCAACCCTCAGTTTGTTTCCTGAGATTAAAAAAACAAAAAACCCGCAACTGACTCTTGGTTTTTGCTCGGGTCATGATCTCACGGTCACGGGATCAAGCCCCTTGTTGCACTCTGTGCTCAGCTCAGAGTCTGCTTCAGATTCTCTCTCCCTCTCCCTCCCACTCACCCCTTCTCTCTCTCAAAGAAATAAATAATCCTTCTAAAAAATAGAAATGTGGAGTCAAAGGGATAACATTAAAAATGTAATCAAAATTTCTGTATTTCCCTCCAAAAGAGTTGTACTAATTAGTAATTCCAACAAGAGTATATCCCCATTAAACGTTCCTACCCTCTTGCCAACGCTGAATATCGTCAATCTCTATTTTCCAATCTGATAGGCAGAAATAATCACATTATTGTTTTAATTTTTGTTTGGTTAATTATAAGGGAAGCTGAGCATCTTCTAATGCTTATGAGCGGTTTTTTTGTGTGCTGGTGACTTGCCAGTTCATGGTCTTGGCCCACAGTTCTATTGAGATGTTTTTCTTATTGATTTTTAGGTAGTTAATAAGAAAGTTTTTTGAAAGAGTTTTTGCATTCTCATTTTGAGTAAACTTTTTTCCTTCCCTGCCAGGGAAACACGTTCTCTCTGTGTGTCTCTCATCTGTGTTAAGAACTTCCAGGCCATTTGGTTAATGTAACCTTTTCCTGCTGAAGAGAGAGGGCTTGGTCGGTGACCATCAGAAGGATGTTAATGCCCTATTTCCGTTTCCTTTAGAGTCACCATCCTCTTTTTCTCTCACATTAATTGCTTTGTGTTCTCTCTGCTTGATGCATTTGACCTTCAGTTTTTCATGTAGTTCTTCTTGCTAATATCCAGCTGCACTATATCAGAGGAAAGTTAATTCCTTTGGAGTTTTGAGTGCATTATATAAGGAAACTGCATTGCATTAGTATTTTTTTCAAGATGTGTCAAGTTTTTGTCACAACCAAAGATTACCCCTTGACTTATACATTATTCTTCAGAGTTGACCTGTTCTGAATGCTTTTCAGACTCTCAGGGTGAGGTCCTCACCTCAAAGCCAATGATAGCCATTATTTCTTTGTCAAGGTGAGAATATCTGAGTAAATCCCAGGTTAACTCGTCATAGGCAGTTTCACTGAGCTCCCCTATAGGGGAATGCTTTTCTGTTTTTTAATTCAAATGGCTATCCTGGGTCCCTTTGTGCTATCAGGTAGGGCTTTGACCCAAAGCAGCAGCAAAGACCTCAGGGGCTAGCTTGAGAAATTAAGCCTTGTGGGATCCTTTGTGAAGGAAGAGTTGGCATAAATGGGAGGTGTGTTCTATACGGTTCTCAGGGGAGCGAGTGGAAGCAAACCAAGGATGAAGAAACGCGGCCTCGGCTGCTGTTGCCTGTGTGTACCGTGAGGGTGACGTGTTGACAAAACACAGAGCCCCAGAGAAAACCCGGGGGTGAGATGGTCACAATACCACCATGCTGCTTTCATGGCTGTGGCATTGGTTTTCAGATAACACCTTCACTTCAAGTCCAACCTGACCACCGTGTGAGGTGGGATGGGTTGGTTGTCCAAGGCTCATAGAACCTTTATTATCTCTACCACCAAGCATCAGTGTGGGAACAAATCAGGGATTCTCAGTCCTTTTAGCTCCTAGCTCATAAGTAAGCTTTATTTAGAGATGGACTGAAAGGGGCAAGCCAACAAGAATTTTCCCTTCCATGCCTTTGACAATGAATAGAAGAAAGTTTTGTTCTGTTTTATTTAAGCATGATATTAGTCTGTCATCTTTCTGTACCAGCCCCCCTCTTCCAAAAGGAGAGCCCCTGTACTCACCCAGCTGCTTCTTTCACGGTGACTTATGCTACTGGTACCTTTAGAGACATTTAGCGCCCACCCTTTATGGCTTCCTGAATGTTACTAAGATCTTTATTTTTTTATTTTATTTTAATTTTTGTTAAAGATTTTATTTATTTATTTGACAGAGATAGAGACAGCCAGCAAGAGAGGGAACACAAGCAGGGGGAATGGGAGAGGAAGAAGCAGGCTCATAGTGGAGGAGCCTGATGTGGGGCTCGATCCCATAACGCCGGGATCATGCCCTGAGCCGAAGGCAGACACTTAACCGCTGTGCCACCCAGGCGCCCCTGTTACTAAGGTCTTTAATGGGTATAATCTGTTTCTAAGGAACTTACATTTATTTATTACATAATTAATTTTTCCTTCAATTTGATATATATATATAAAACACACATGTTGCTGATAGAAAATCCAGCAACTATAGCAAAATATTAAAAAAGTTAAAATCAACCACATTTTTCTTATTAAAAATTCTTATTAATATCTTAATCTATATGCTTCTGTGTTACATGTGCTCATACAGTTTTCATTTTTTGAGGAAATTATGTTCTATAAAGTCACTGCAGACAAGGAATTTATGAATACTGAACCGTGAGTACCGAACCAGGAGAGAGAAGCACAGGGTTAGGCTCCTAGGAGTCTCTGGTCACAATGTTTTCATCAGTTGATCAATACATAGCCTTGTTTTTACGTGTGTTTCAGTTTGAAGACCGTTTATTTAATATCTACTGTTAATGTGACTAATGAACTCCTGGCCAACAGCCCTTAAACTCCTGCCCAAATGCACCTCCTTTAACACACGTATTTTCTCCAGGAGGCATGTCACAGCTTTCTCGGGCATAGGGACATTAGACCCTGTTTCAGCACTCTATGTGGGGGCATTGAAACAATGAAATCACCAACGAAAAGCAGAGACATGTGAAATACACAGCAGTAAATAGACCATGAAAGGAACCCATGTTTCTAGCACGAGAGCTGAAACAAGGAGGTAGACTTGCCTTGCTCAGCCACGGCTGAGGACATGCTTGTTGAGAGGCTCACATTGTTTTTTGCCACTTTGTGAAAGTCCACAAATGACCACCAAAGCACGGAGATTATTGACTTGGGGATTACAAATAAATGTTAAAGAATAGATGAATTCACAAATACAGAATCCGTGAATAATAAGGATCAATTATGTATTGTGACATGTTTGATTCACTTAAGAATATCTGGATTTCAGTGGATATATGGTAGTTGAAGATCTGAATGTACCATGATTTATTTGACCATTTTTCTAGTCTTGGACATTTAGTTTGTTTTCAAAATTTTGCTCTTTTATCCTCATCCTTCAATGTAGATCTTTATTCATATCTGTTATTTACTTGTATATATTTCTGTAAGAGGAATTATGATTCTAGTCTTTAAAACAGAGTGATATATGGTTATGTTTTGTATAGATAATTGAATTTATAGGCCATATTTTTATGTGCATATGCAGAAGGGGTTAACTCAGCAGGCATAGGTGTCTAAATCCTGTATATTCTTTATTATTATTATTATTATTATTATTATTATTATATTATGTTAGTCACCATACAGTACATCCCCGGATTCCGATGTAAAGTTCGATGCTTCATTAGTTGCGTATAACACCCAGTGCACCATGCAATACGTGCCCTCCTTACTACTCATCACCAGTCTATCCCATTCCCCCAACCCCTCCCCTCTGAAGTCTTCAGTTTGTTTCTCATAGTCCATAGTCTCTCATGTTTCATTCCTCCTTCTGATTACCCGCCCTTTCTTTATCCCTTTCTTCTAAATCCTGTATATTCGAACAGTCTTTAGGACTGGCCTTTGACAAGCTCTTGGGAGACAGCCTGTAAGCCTTTGGAATATCCTGCTTGATAAGGGAATCCGTGTATGGTGAGCATAGACCATGCCAGATAGTTTATGTTAACAATGTGATTTATGGTGAACACCTGTTTGGTTCACCTGGGGCCCTGGTCCACATGGTATCAGACCTTTGGGGGTCTGGAGCTTGACTAGCTAAGGTTAGTTATACAGGTGCTTCATGCCTATGTGATTGAGTCCTTATAAAAATCTTGGACACCAAGGCTCAGGTGAGTTTCCCTGGTTGACCATACTTTGTATGTGTTGTCACACATTGTTGCTGGGAGAATGAAGCATTGTTTATGTGACTTTGCCGAGAGAGGACAATCCAGTACTGCTCAATGAAAATTTTCCTTTGCAGTAATTAAACCATCACAATTATAGCAGTTTTTCTTCTGAGTTCTGTGAGTCCTAGGGAATCACTGAAACTGAGGGTGGTCTTGGGGATGCCCCCCAGTGCAATCCATTATATGTTTATACATACATGTAGCACTCTGTCCTCGAAATCATGTACACTGTATTTTATGGGAGGTTTAAGAGGTTTTCAAGGGTAATTGGCTATACTATACTTGATTTTTGCCTTACATTCTATTTTTAGAAATCAATCGTGATCAGCTATAATTCCACTATTGAACGTTTTTTCAAATACTTATTGGCCATTTGGATTTCTTCCTCTATGAATTGTCTGTTCAGATTCTTTTTCTTGGCTGAGCCATTCTTGAATTTAGAAAACAATAAGCATATTCACATATGCACAAAGGAAATAAAATTTTATTTCCCTATTGGTTTATGGAGCTTGGTGCTGTCTATATAGTTAGTGAGTAATCCCGAAAATTGCTCACCCCTCAGGAGTACCAACTTTCTCCAATATCTAATTTTCTTATGCCCTGCCTTTATTTTAAGTCCTGTCAGTTCAACTGACAGGCTCCCTTAGGCCTTCTTCTCTGGGCAAAACTTTTACTCACTGAATTTTTAATTTTTCTTTTCCAGTGCCTCTAAGATATGTATCTTCCTTTATGTCACCACCTTGCAAGCTTAGACTTTTAGACTGTCACATTTGATGATTATAATAATTATAATAATATAATAATGATTTCAGCGACTTCTTTCAAATCTATCCTGCAGATGCCAGGTTCACTTTCTCAAAGTACAACTTCATTGTACCACTCTCTTGATCAAAATTTTCCAAGACTTTCTTTAGGTTCTCTTATCAGACCTGGAAACTTCTGAATGTGCTGAGCCCTGCCCACTCAGTTTACTCCTAAAATCAACTTCCAGTAGAAAAGTCCTGCAATAGGACAGAGGTTCGATTTCTGAGTGGTTGGTCTGGACATACTGGAAGCCAGGAAGATGACTTGTGACCTAGGACGTTGAAGTGGTGGGAGATGTCAAAGCTGTTAAGGTGGTTAAAGCATCTTATTTTAAAGCAGTTAGGCTACTTGCTGCTGGAATCAAACTTGAAGCAGGCTGAGAAGAGTGTGAGCCATGAGGACAGGATTGTATGTAACGGATGCCAGGTCCTAACTGTAGCCTGTTTTTGTTTGCTCTTTGTTTCCAGGGGTCTCATTTCCGTTCTCTCTTTTTAGTGTCCACTGTGAATGGGTAGACTCTGGATTTCTCCAAGTTCTTTTAGGGGAATCCTGCCAAAGGATGGGGAGATGTATAAGGCATTACCCTCAGGGATCTACCCATTCCCGTCTGTCTGTATTTCACCTGGGCACACTTGTATGGACCCTGAAATGAGTGGAATGTTGTGGAATACGGAGGGTTACTAGGAGAACTACTGCACCAAGTATGCCCTGATAACCCCAGTCCAGACTGGAGTCTGACCTGTAATGGCTGGGACATAAAAGACAATGTTGCTGCTCTAGGAGGCCTTAGTGAACCATAGAATCATATTGCCACAGAACCAGATGGGGCCACATTCCCATGACATTTCTGGATGATGCGATGCAGGTGCTGGGATCCCTGATGGTTTGTTTTCTAACCCACTTCTGGAGGAGGACCATTTGCCTAGCTGACTGCTTCCATCAGAAAAAGATTTGAGACTGCACCAGGCAGGAGAACCAGGAGAACAGAGCCAGCTGTGACTGTTCTGACTCAACTTGCAGGAAGCCCACAGCCAGTGGATGTGTCTCAGATATGATGGGTCCCGGGCTCTCCCAGGTAGAATTAAAGATAGCCATCGCTGTAGGAGCTCTTTCACCTGAATCCGGTGGGCTTAGGGGTTAGACAAAGGGATACATTTACAGAAGTATCTTTCAGCTGTAAGAGCATTTGTCTAGAGTAGATTTCTCTTCCCGGGATATTATATTTGTTGATCAAGGTTTGGGCCCAGGAATCTGAGATTCTTTCTTCAGGGAGCTTTGGAAAGGACTGGCCTTAGATTCATTTGTTAAGAAGTAGCCCTGACTGAGGTTGGAAGTGTTGGCCTCTTACAGGAATGGGCATCGTGGGGTTGAAGGAAGTTAGAATTGTAGCATGGGCAAAGTTTCTTTAATTTGCTGAGTAACTTGGATTTATCCATCCAGGAACTGAATGAATAATAGCCCTCCTTGAGTGGGTTCATCGGCAGGGTAATCACACGGAAGAAATGTGGAATGAACCCAAGGAACACCCCTGATGATTTGGGGAGAGGGATGCCACGTTAGGACTGCAGAGGTTTTTATTGAGATCAGTCATCTGAACACCTCGGGTTAGGAGACAATAAGCCCTAGGAACTTGATCTCAATAGGCACCTATAATCATCTCCTTAAGCGTGCATTCCCAGAAGGAGCAGCCCTGGGTAGTCCCATCTGAGGGTTTTGTATAAGGTCAGACCTGGAGAGTAAATATATCATCCAGAGGGGACAGGACAAGGCAGGTGTTTGTATATTAAAAACAACAACAACAACAACAAAAACTTCACAAGTAATTTTGGTGTTCTGGTTAAGAATTCTTGCTTTAGAGGAATCTGTGGCCTCAATTTAAGATTTATTCTAACCTGGCTACAGACTCAGCCTTCCCTGGCTGCCCCATCATAATTCTCTTGCTTTATCAGTCCAAGTTCCCCAAGGCTTTAGCAGTCTGACATCTGAATTGAATAGATTCCCTGACTCATGTCTCTCACCCACTATGACTTGCATGTTTTTTTTTTTTATATTTCATCATTTTGTCTTTGGTCGGCAGTCCTGCTATGATTTACTCTCAGAAGCAAACTTGTCCCGAGCAGCACCCTAGGTTTTCCCCCATTCTGTTCCAGTCTCAGGAAGCCAGGTCCTTGGGAGTTAAACTGACATTCAACGTCTCCATCAGATCCTAATTTACTTTTCTCAGTTTCTCTCCCACCAGTCTCTCATGGGCATTCTTGATAGCAATCAGACCGGCTCAGTTATGGCACCCAGACTATGTTTAGCCCGTTATGCTGTATTAAAACTATGTCACCCCACAGCTTTGCTCAACACATTCCATATACTGGAATGCCCCTTCCCTGTTTCTTAATCTTTCTGAACTCCTCTGGTTTTTATAATAACCTTTTTTTCTCCTGATTGTAAAATTAATGCATGTTTACTGTAGATAATTTGAAAAATATGGTAACATATTCCACAGAAAAGAGAACCAATTATTGTTTGTTCCAAACCTCTTTTTTTCTTATGTGCACAGGTGCTCATGTGGGATTAAGTTATTGATAGTATAAATAGCTTTGTATTTATGTATTCTGTTTTGTGCTTAGTAGTTCTTTACTTCTTATCCCCATACTGTCTCTCTCCAGAATAGCAAATTCCTCACTCAGTCTAATGTAAGGCATTTTTACCTCTTTCTCTAATGCCATGGGGGCCCATGGTATTACTTTGCAAAGAAAGTTTGATTTTAAAACATTCTGATCCTGGGTGGTTCAGTCGATTGAGCCTCCAGTTCTTGATTTCAGCTCAGGTCATGATCTTGGGGTCGTGGGATTGAGCCCCACGTCATAGGGCTTTGTGCTCGGTGAGGAGTCTGTTTGGGATTCTCTCTCTCCCTCCCTCTGCCCCTTCTCCCTCTCTCTCTCTCTCTCTCAAAATACATAAATAAACCTTTCAAAAAAATAAAATTCTGATGCTAGCTCTCAAGAGAATAAAACTTCATGCTGTAATGAGAGTAGAGATAGGAAAAGAGATACATGTTTTAAAAAATATTTTGATTATAAAATAATTGCATATTCATTAGGGTCAATGGTTAATGTTTTGATGTTGGGGGAGANTGGAATGCCCCTTCCCTGTTTCTTAATCTATCTGAACTCCTCTGGTTTTTATAATAACCTTTTTTTTCCTGATTGTAAAATTAATACATTTACTGTAGATAATTTGAAAAATATGGTAACATATTCCACAGAAAAGAGAACCAATTATTGTTTCTTCCAACCTCTTTTTTTCTTATGTGCACAGGTGCTCATGTGGGATTAAGTTATTGATAATATAAATAGCTTTGTATTTATGTGTTCTGTTTTGTGCTTAATAGTTCTTTACTTCTTACTCCCATACTCTCTCCAGAATAACAAATTCCTCACTCAGTCTAATGTAAAGCATTTTTACCACTTTCTCTAATACCATGGGGGCCCATGGCATTACTTTGCAAAGAAAGTTTGATTTTAAAACATTCTGATCCTGGGTGGTTCTGTCGATTGAGCTTCCAGCTCTTGATTTCAGCTCAGGTCATGATCTTGGGGTCGTGGGATTGAGCCCCACGTCATAGGGCTTCGTGCTCAGTGAGGAGTCTGTTTGGGATTCTCTCTCTCCCTCCCTCTGCCCCTTCTCCCCCCTCCTCTCTCTCTCTCTCAAAATACATAAATAAACCTTTCAAAAAAATAAAATTCTGTTGCTAGCTCTCAAGAGAATCAAACTTCATGCTGTAATGAGAGTAGAGATAAGAAAAGAGATACATGTTTTTAAAAATATTTTGATTATAAAATAATTGCATATTCATTAGGGTCAATGGTTAATGTTTTGATGTTGGGGGAGAAGGAAAGGAAGGAAAAATCTTTAAGTGATCAAAATTTTGAAACTATAGGAAAGCTTATACTACATCTAATCCAAGAATCCAGAAATGTAATGTTCCACAGTCTTTTTCATATACATTTAAAAAATAGAATTGGAATCTTATCACAGTTTGTATCCTTTTTTGTCACTACTATATCACTAACATTAAGTANAAAAAAAATAAATAAAAATAAAAAAAAATAAAAAATAGAATTGGAATCTTATCACAGTTTGTATCCTTTTTTGTCACTACTATATCACTAACATTAAGTAATCTTTAAAAATGTAAATGTAATTCGTGTATGTATTATTTATGTACTAAATGTATTTTTTATTATTTTTAGATTTTAGTTATATTCAGGTTTGTTACATATAGTGTATTTATTAGTTTCAGAGGTAGAGTTTAATGATTCATCAGTTGCATATAACACCCAGTGCTCATTACATCATGTGCCCTCCCTAATGCCCATCACCCAGTTACCCCATCCCCCCACCCGCCTCCCCTCCAGCAGCCCTCAGTTTGTTCCCTAGAATTAAGAGTCTGTTGTGATTTGTCGAGTACTAAATATAATCAAATCATACTGATCGAAGATGGATTTTAAACAATGTAACAATATGTGAATAAGCCATTTATTCTCTATTCACCTCTCGTTTCCTAACCGTTGATCTCTCCAAGATTGTTTCTATTCCATTCTATTTTTTATTATATACATGTTACATTTGTCAAATGTAAGTATGGTTGTATGATATAAAATTGTGATGCTTGATAATTTTTGACTATGGCAATTTCGTACATGCATATACAGGGAATTGTTTAGTGTTGGTCCTGCGTCTTAGAACTCAAAGGTTCTTCAAAGGAAGCATTCTTCATTTGTTGCTCAGCCTGTTCCTCATGAATCATTTTTTTAAGCCATGCCACCACGTAGTTGATGTACCCTTTATACCACGTCTCACATGTTGCCCTTCTGGCACTCTCTCTGAATCCTCATCACGAACTTAGCTCTTCGTAAGAGGTGGGGGCGGGGGGAGAAGGAGGGGAAAATGGTGGGGGGAGTTGGATAAACTTCCTGAAGCAGGGGGCCTTTGTGCTGTGGTCTGCTGTCACTCTGCATTTGCTCACTTGCATTTTCTGATGATAACCCTGACTGGCTTAGAAATGTCAGAGGCAGCTGTGGTTGAATCAAACTAAATAGTCAGGCCCCTCTCAATGGCCTCTGTTTCTTGCTTTCCTCTGGGGAGACACACTTTAAATGTGCCTGAATTGCATTTTTTGGCAGATTGTTACAGTAGAATATTGACTCTCTGATCTGAAGCCAGGCTTGTCCCAGGGATTGTCTGCTTTTCTAAGAGCTAATAATGAGAATTGATCAATGGTGCTGGTGGGGGGGTGGGGAGGGATTAGAGGTGGAAGGCGGAAGAAGAACCGACCGGGATAACTGTTCAGAGGACACTGAATTCTGAAGCTGTTTGGCAATTTATCTCTATTATTTTGCATTATTTTTTCTTGTCAGAAATGAAGCAAATTTGTAATAGACATTGCATAACTGAATTAAAGCAAAGTGAAGCAGGCAGAGCAAATCTACATGCTGTCCTTTTCTTTCTGTTAATTTCCCTATCCTTCAGTTCTCATCCCCACCATATCCATATGGGTCAAGCCTGATTACAACTATCCCCAGGGGGAATTACATCATTTTCAATGTAATGGAATTTCATTATTGCAATAGGAAGCCTGGGAAGATAGAAGATCGGTTTGGATTCACCCCCTTGGGAAAGAAAGATAAATACCCACCCTTCTGATTAATCATTATTCCTCATTCTCAAAACAAACAGCCAAAGGAAATCCATCTGTGTGAGAGGGGACAGGGTGGTGGAGATACAACCCAATAATGATTTCTTTTTTAAGTTGAAATTTCCTTGTTTTTGGTAAGTGATCTCCTTCCTGATAGTTTGGTCAGTTTTACTTTCTTTTAAAGCACTATTTCTCTCCTGCTGTCTACCGCCATTTGTTGAAGAGACTGTTTTTCCCCATTGTATATTCTTGGCTCCTTTGGGTACTTTCTATGCGTGGGCTCTGAGTGATTTAAGCCTCAGAACCATTCTATGAGGTGGGTACTATTACTATCCCCGTCTGAAGATGAAGAAACAGAGGCAGTCACAGGTGAAGTCAGTTGTCCACTACAATTAGTGTGTGAATCCACATGAACCCAGATAGTCTAAGCCTAGAGTCTAGCTTTAGACCTCTCTACTAGGTTGGGTGGTCCAAGACCAGGGAAAAATACATTGTGCTGACGTCAAACATATGGATCAAATCCAGTAGCACAAATAATAGTAAAACAAAAATTTCCTTCTTACCACACACCTCAAGCTTCAGTTGTTGGCTAATACATTTTGAGCAATTTCAATTACATACTCCTGGTATAGGAAATATTGTAAAATAGACGTCGCTTGGAATTTCCTGTAATGGAATTTGGCTGTATAAATTACAATGTAATAATATTTACCAAAAAAGGAGCTTATCTGTATTCTAATAAACTTTTTAAAAAGATCTGATTATAGTAAAAGTACCTGTACTTTTTTTTTTTAAGTTAAAAGTGTTCAGCATTATGGCATTCATTCTAATGGAAAATTTTAAAACCAGCCTTTTTTTTTTTTTAAAGATTCTATTTTTATTTATTTGACAGAGATAGAGACAGCCAGTGAGAGAGGGAACACAAGC
Organism: Ailuropoda melanoleuca; assembly: GCF_002007445.2. Classification (NCBI taxonomy): domain Eukaryota; kingdom Metazoa; phylum Chordata; class Mammalia; order Carnivora; family Ursidae; genus Ailuropoda; species Ailuropoda melanoleuca. The sequence continues at coordinate 13,072,276 of NC_048237.1, forward strand.
AGGGGGAGTGGGAGAGGAAGAAGCAGGCTCATAGCAGAGGAGCCTGATGTGGGGCTCGATCCCAGAACGCCGGGATCACGCCCTGAGCCGAAGGCAGACGCTCAACCACTGTGCCACCCAGGCACCCCTAAAACCAGCCTTTTAAGCCTAGCCACCTTAAAAATTTGAAAAATGAACAATTATTTTGGATTTAAATTTTAAGAGTTAATCAAAATTTATCCATGGTAAAATGATCTTTTATTAAAATTTCTAACTCATAGTTAGTGGTAGAAATGATCACAGAGAACATATGCATACATGGCTGAAGATTAAAAGGTACACGTTACAGACCCCAATTGTAGAGATGGAAGTATACCTCTCACACATGACACCATCTGTCTGGTTTCCATCTCCCACCATAATCACTGTTGTTCGTTTCCTCTGAATCTTTCCGGAGTTTCTACATATAGAAGTAGTTATGAATATGCACTCGTCTTTTTTACCCAAAAAATAGCAGTATTCTATGCTCAAAAAAAAAAAAGCCCTTTATGTATCCCGAAGAGTTTTTCCCATATAAATATACAGAACATTCTCATTGTTTTTATATACGTGCAAAATATTCTAATATATAGATGTACCGTGATTTAGTTAGCTAATTCCCTGTTAATAGACACTTAGATTGTGTTTCAGTCTTTCGTTATTACACCGTTTCAGTGATAACCTACACAAGTATATCTGTAAGATAAATTCCCAGCGGTAGTTTTGCTAAGTTGAAGGCTATACACGTTTGTAATTTGGATAGATATTGCAAATTTTCCTCCATTGGAGTTTTATTAATTTACACTTCTACCAGCAATGTAAGAGAGAGGCTGTTTCCTCACAGCTTTGCCAACAATGTGTATTCTCAAACTTTTGGATTTGTGCCAATTTAATAGCTGAGACATGATATCTCAGTAAAGTTTTAATTTGCATTTCTGTCATAATAAGGAAGGTTAGGTATCTTTTTCTGTGTTCAAAAAATGTTTTAATTTCCTTTTCTGTGAACTGCTCCTATATTTAGCTCATTTTACTGTTGAATTGGGGTGATGGTCTTTTTCTCATATTTGTTTATAGGAGCTCCTTCTAGATAAATGAGATTTGCATTTTATCTGTGGAAAGAATTACAGAATTACAAACATTTTCCTCCAATTTGTAATTTTTCTTTTGATATCACACATAGTGGTTGTTTTCATTTCTTTTCTTTTGTCATGACGAATTTATTTATTTATTTTTTTTAAAAGATTTTATTTATTTATTTGACAGAGATAGAGACAGCCAGAGAGAGAGGGAACACAAGCAGGGGGAGTGGGAGAGGAAGAAGCAGGCTCATAGCGGAGGAGCCTGATGTGGGGTTCGATCCCATAATGCCGGGATCACGCCCTGAGCCTAAGGCAGATGCTTAACCGCTGTGCCACCCAGGCGCCCCTGTCATGACGAATTTAAAAAAAAAAATATTTATGTAGTTAAATCCCTCTGTGTTTTCTTTAATGATGTCTGGCTTTCAAGTCATAGTTAGAAAGATCTTTCCCTATAACCAAGGTTATAAAGAAATTGTCCTTTCTTTTCATACTTTTATGGCTGGCCCTTTCTCTCTCTCTTCTCTCTCTTTCTCTTTCCCTCTCGCCCTCCCCCTGTCTCTCCATTTAGATCTGTGATCTACTTGTAATATTCCTAGTGTATCGTATGAGATATTGATAATGTTTTGTGATATTAATTTGTTTTTCTATCAATGCATTTTATTTTTTTACTTCCCTCATTTAGACTAAATAGCCCGTTCAGGGTCTCTACAGGGATCTCTACAGAAAGCAGGGCTATTATGCAAGAGTTTTTGGCTTTCATTTCCAAAACCTTAAGCTCTTTGGAAAATTTAGTGTTCGTGAAGAAGGAACACGGGAGAAGGAGATTTTCAGGTAGAGGCAGATGTCCTGGAGAAGAAAGTAGAAAAGGGGGCATCTCCAGAACTGTAGGCATAGGGGATTTAGTGAGCTTTGGGGAAGAGTCCAAGTCCTAAGTACATCCATGAGGTAGAATAGAACCACTGATACCGGAGGTGCTATTTAGATAAGACTACGGAGGACCCGGTGGTAACTTTTGTACAGAGGTAACTGATTGCTAGAACCAGTTGCACTCCAATTTGTCTCGCCCCAAATGCAAAAGATCAAGATCTCGACAACTCAGAAGACATAAGGGAAAGGCTTTGAAAAGAATTAATCTTAATTTTTCTACTAGTCCAGGAGATCAGGGGGCCGAAGTCAGAACTTAGGTGTTTACATAAAATAAAGTGATATTTCTTGCTACCTGAATTTTTTTTTTATCATACCTACTGCATGTGGTTTAATTTAGGTATGCATTATTTGTTATCTCTTATAACTCATACCTTATAACTCATCACTAAACCTGCCAAAACTTAAAATAAAAGATTAGAGAATTCCAACTTTCAAGAAGTGATGAATTTAGTTCCAGCCTTGTGGAACCATATGTACTAAGGTCTCCTTGAATCCTTGAATGCCACCGGGCCATAAGATTTCTTTCTGTTTTCTTTTGGTTTCGGTAGGGGTTGGTGGCAGTGAGGCTCAGGTGCACGGAATAGAATTAATCAGACTCCCCAGTTCTTGGCACACAATTATTATTCAGTGCAAGTTCACTTTTCCTGTTCTATTTTGTTAGTTTCCTCCTTCATTCCCCACCTTATCCCCCTTTTCTTCAAAGGCACCCAATCCAGAGGCTTGTCCCGTGGTCACCCATAACGGTTTGGGATGGTCCAAGTTTCTCTTTAAAAAACCAATTCCTATCGACTGACGTAGTGGAACAAGCAACAATATTGTAACAAGCAAGTTGCAAAAGGAGCATAACTGGATTGGATAATATTCTAGTGGACTTTTTTCGCCTGTGAAAGGAGGTTAATCACGACTTGCTCCATGCCTAACATAAAAATAAACAGTAAAGAAAAACAAAACATGATCATGGAATGTTTATGCTTTTGAAGAGAAAAGTTATGTATTAGGGAGCTTTCAAATATTGGATAAGCTAAATAAAGCAGCAGCAGAAATCTTTGAGTACTAATGGGAAATCTCAGAAGTCTTTATTTATTGGTATGTCAACTACTCTAAGATTGTGAGGGTAACTCACTGACCTGAAAGAAACACCTTTTAAACCAGTGTGAGATGTGGCTAATTGACTAATCAGAGTAAGAAAGACCCAGATGACTTTTTAGAATAATTCAGATCAGAGTGAATATTGACAGGGCAGATGGTGAATGGCACTGAAAGGCAGATTTAATTTATTTACTCTTTGTTTTCTAGCTTCTGTAATTTTAATTAAAGTGAGTAAAAACAAAATCTTGTCTAAGCATTTTTCTCCCCAATATGAAAGGTGTTGACACATCATATCATTGAGTTGGGAAGATAAAGACAAGGGCAAGGATTGGAATTTGGTGTGAATTAACATATCACAGGGCTCTTGTGTCTGTAAAAGGTGAGGAAACAAACACATGTGTTAATGTAATTCCAACTGTAAAGGAAGGCTGTCAAGGCATGTGTGTGTGCTTGGCCAAGTGCTGTTGATTCCAGAAATGTAATTTCATTTGATGGATTTTATTGTAATTAACACAGGGAGTTGCACTAACTCAGAACTCTTAACTTTATTATCCTGGGAGAAGAACTATGAAATGTGTGCACTTATGAAACAGGATTCATATTTTGCAGAGGGTTTATAATGCTAATAGGTCTTGGGAATCTTCTGGGATTATGTCTTCAAACTTGCAATTAGGGTTTCTGTTTTGCAATCTGAAGTGTGGTTTACCTGGAGCATTTCGTCTTAAATGGTATTTAATAGAACTTGGGAGCTCTTCAGGGAAGGGGCTTGGATTTTGTTGTTGTTGCCTATTGCAACTAAGTTCACTGCTAGAGAAAACTAGAAGTCACTTTTTATATGTACACTTGGTTATTTTTAAAAATCTGGTAGAGACCATCTCTAACAATTCACAAACACATAAAGTTTACATGAGTACATTAAATTCTGTAGAGGGGTCACCATCTATTTTAATAATTAAAAATCTTCGAGACCTGTATGAAGATAAGGTAGACAGGATAAACCAAAGGAAAACTAATTCATAGATTTTTTTACATAGTAGATAGGAATAGTTCATTTCCTGAGGTGTCTGGAATAAAATCTTAGTTTTGGAAAGGAGCTACCTGGAAATAGTAAAGCTCCAAGCTTTAGGATGGGATCTACCTTCAGGTCTGAATTCAGCTAACAACTTGGATACAGTCAAAGCAGTCTGCCCTTTCAAACCTCTCCTTGGGAAACTAATTAGCAGAATAATAAAAAGGCAAGATCAGCTCTTGTCTTCCTTGTTGGGGATATAAAAAACAGTAGTTCTAATTAGCAATAATTAAAATTTAATTAAGAAGCTCTTTGCAATCCTCCTCCCCCCTCCCTCAACTGGTGCTTGCCAGCTCTTGGTTGTGGAGCTGTTTTTATCCCTGTGGTGCTGAATCACGACTTAATCACAAAGCCTTAGATCACAGCTTACCCAGCCCTGAGAACTAATCACCACTGCCTTCCAAGAGTGACAAGTACGTTTCTAGATTTTAATAACACGAGCAATTACTTTCTCCCATTTTATAATTATAAATTATGATTCTTCTTTCCTCTTTATCAACCAATTATAGATGCCATTGCATTTTTTTTTACTTAACATTTGTTCCCCAAGTTTTAAAGTAAAGCAGAAAATTGGCTTACGAACAAAAGGCACATTGGTAAGCCACATGTTTAAAAAATGGAAGTATTTGACTATTAAAAAACAGCCCACGGCAGGTGAGGATTGAGGAAAGCCAATGCAGTAGTCAGTGCCTACCACAAGTTTTATAGAGTCGCCTAATTATTTGTTTGAATTTAAAATATTTCAGATTATAAAAAGGAACTCCTCTGAATTATAAGCTCCAATATGATTACAATGAATTTTATGTTACGTGCATTTTATCTCAACAGAAAAAGGAACTCAAACTCTGACTTTGTCCTAGTTTTGGGAATGAGTATTAATCACATAGCTTACAGAGAGGGGGAAAAAAAAACCCTGAAGATTTGATAGATCATTATGAGCAAAAGAAAAAGGAAATAATCAAGAACAGAGGGAAATTAGTTTTTTAAAAGCCATTGGACTAAGAAATATAACCCCGGTTCTTTAATTATTAAGGGAAGGGCTCTGAATCTGCGCCATTATCTTAATTATGTTTCTGGAGCAAACATTATTTCAATGTGATAAAAGACGACATGACACTAAAGGTAAAGCCAGAGCAGATGTTACATGAGTAACAAGCCAATAGGCCCACATTCTGGTAATTTCTTCCCCACTAGACATGTTCTCATTAATCTGTGATTAATAGGATTTGAGTATAGTAAATGATGATGATCCATTGTCTGTCTTTGTCGAGCACCATGGAGAGAGTAATTTGTCAGCTCAGCTTTTGTGTGACTATTTAATAGCAAAGAGGGAGAGAGAAAAGACGCTAATCTTCTAATTGGCATCTATAGAGAAGGTCTAGGAGAATACTGCCTGTATGGAAATAGCCCAGAATAATTCCTATGCCTGAGGAAAGCAAATGTGGACTCTATGTATCTTTTATGTAATTGTGCCTTCTATAGAAAAAAGAAAGGCAGGGTGGAGATAAAGAAAAAAAAACAGTAATGAAATAATCTTAAGAGATTATAAACTAACATTTACTAACCTATTTATGATCCTTTGTCAACTGTAGTGACTTGCTAAAAAGTGAGCAAAAATTTTAAAAAATCACTTTTGGTTAAAAAATAGTTGCCCAGAGAGACCAAAAAAACCAATATACGAAATAAAAAGCCACCATCGTCATTAACACCATCACCACCACCACCACCAAATACCCTGGATTTATTCTTGTAAAAATATTAATCAATTAATCAGATATTTTGAACTAAAATGGTTTGATGATTAGTCCTATGAAATCTGTTGTGGAACCTTCTACAAATGCCTACCTTAGAACAAGATATGAAATTGCTTTTTCCCTCCTTCTCTCATCTTCCTTTTTATCTTTAAAAACTTTGCACGTTTTTCTATATTTTAGGATTTTCCAGGTATTCTGTTTGCTGGAAATGGATAAGACTAGGTCTCACTAGGAGAAGATATTTACAATGCATGACAGCAACAAATGATTAGTATACGCAGACCGTATAAAGAACTACTGATCAACCTTTGACAGAAATGGTGAAGAAGAAATCCCGTATGGGCAATGAACATATGAATAGGTGCTCAATATAAATAGTCATCAAGGAAACTTAGCTTCAAACAATAAGATCCATCCATACCCATCAGATTGGCCGAAGTTAAAATGCATGAGTAGATCAAATGGGGACTCGAACTGTAGCGGGAGTAAAAAATCAGGCAACCACTTTAGAGAGCAAATTGTCAATATCTAGTAATTCAATTTCAATTTGTCAATATTTATAGCAATTCTGAGCTTTATTCCGAAGACATGCTTGCGCATGTGCACAGAGAGAAATGTAGAACAGTATCCATTGCAGCCAGAATAGAATAGTGAACGCAATAGGAGTGTAGTAGTTCTGGCATGCGTGTGTGCGCGTGCGTGCGCGTGCGTGTGTGCGCGTGCGTGCGTGCGCGCGTGTGCGTGCGTGCGTGTGCGCGTGTGCATGTGTGCGTGCGTATGTGTGCGTGTGTGTGTGTGGCAAAACTACAAAGACTGGATTCCAGCTTTTAAGAACAGTACTAAACACATTAGACAGGCTTCTTGTCTCTCTAATCTTATTGTTTTCATAGACTTGAGAAATTCATTTCTTTGTGCCTCAGTCTCTTTATCTGTAAAAAAAAAAAAAAATTAAAAGGGGGCGTTGGATAGAGAACCTTTTAAGTTCCCTTCCAGTTCTAAAGTTTAAAGATTCTATTTTTAGGAGTGCCTGGCTGGCTCAGTCAGGGGAGCATGCGAATCTTGATCTTGGGGTTGTGAGTTTGAGCCCCACGTCGGGTGTAGAGATTGCTTAAAAATAAAATCTTTAAAAAAAACATTTATTTTTACTCTGAAACACTAATTCTGATTTATATGAAACCAAAACAGATGAACAAGAATTTCTAAGATTTTTCCCCAAGTTAGTAATAAAAGTGGCATTTGTTCATGAAATATTATGGCTGTTATCAAAAGGCAAAGGAAAGCTTTTTTCTCATGAAATTAGAGGCAAACCACTCTTGAGGGGAGCTATATATACATGTATATGTTTGTGTGTGTGTGTGTGTGTGTATGAATATTTACATATAAATTATATATACATTCTTCAAGGAGTGCTCGGAAAAGAGTGTTGGAGAGAAATGAATCAGATTTTAGACAGCAAGGTCCTCAGATATAAGTATTTGCAATAGGGACTTTTGAGAGAAGTAGAAACATTTTGTCTTATATGTTAAATTTCCGAACCTAATAGGATTCTGCATCAAGGGTGATTATTTTCAGATCAGACAATGAGTTGAACTTCTTTGGTCCCACATGCTGAGCTGCAAATACACTAGTGACTTCCAATTACGTAAGTTATCCTGCAAAGTACTCTCCTGCTTTCCTATCATTCTAACCCTGAGTACACCATGAAGGGAACAGAAAGCAAAAATGTAGCTGTTTGTTATATTAATTCTAAGGCTCTGCTCTGTGATAATAATCCATTTGGTAGTAAGTCCTTGATATCCCTCAATCCTGGCTTTGCAGGATGTTCGTTCCTGGTTGAAAAATTAATTCTCCTGGGAGGACAATGAGTTAGAAAAAGGCAGGGAAACCTTCCACTTATATTCCTCTTGCAATCAGTTTCAGCAAATCAGAGATTAAGGTACAGCACCTCCAAAATCTCTTCAAACTGTATTTGCTTTTGTTTGGCACAGCCTAGAGAATCTTCCCTTTTTCCTTTATTCTCCGAGCCTTTTCCATTTTGGTTTAGATTATAATGTTAAGAAACATTGTGGAATATAACATTAAGGAACAGAATATGTGTTATTTGGGTTTAGTTGGAAGAAGATACTATTCACCATGCATTTCCTTCCCTTTTTTTCCCCCTTATTGAGGTGTAATTGAAATATCACACTATATTCATTTCAGTACAGAATGTAATGCTTTGGTATCTGTATATACTCCAAAAGGATTACCACAGTAAGTCTAGTTAACATCCTGTATCATATGTAGTTATACAATTTTTTTTCTTGTGATGAGAACCCTTAAGAACCACTCTCTTAGCAACTTCCGAATATGCACTATAGTATTATTAACTATATCCCCAGGCTGTACACCCCATCCCCCATGACTTGCTTATTTTACAGCTGAAATTTGTACATCTTGACCCCCTTCACCCTTCACATCACCCTCCACTTCCCGCCTCTGGCAGCCGCCAACCTGTTCTCTGGGTCTCATGAGCTTGGCATTTGTTTTGTTTCATTTTTTAAGATTTTGCATATAAGTGGTTTTTGTCTTTCTCTGTCTGACTTATTTCACTTAGCATGATGCCCTTATGGTCCATCCATGTTGTCATAAATGACTAGTTTTCATTCTCTTTTATGATTTAGTAATATTCCATTGTGTATGTATAGCAATTCCTTCTTTAATCTCTAATTTTTTGGACTTTCATCTTCACACTACAGAAAATCTTCTAAAATTAACTGCTTCTGGATTGCAAACCATATATTCTGTAAGGGGTTAATATCCAAAGTATACAAGGGGCTCACACTTAATAGCAAAAAGCCCAATAACCCAATTTTAAAATGGGCAAAAGACCCAAAGAGACGTTTTTCTGAGATGCGTGGGGGGATGGGGTACCTGGGTGATGGGCATTAAGGAGGGCACGTGATGTGATGAGCATCGGGTGTTATATGCAACTGATGAATCATTGAACACTGCATCAAAAACTAATGATGTGCTGTATGCTGGCTAACTGAATTTAAATTAAAAAAAAGATATGGTAAACAGATGTGTGAAAATGTGGTCAGCATCACTCAGCATCAGGGAAATGCAAATCAAAACCACAATGAGATAGCACCTCACACATGTTAGAATGACCACTATCAAAAAGACCAAAGATAACAAAAATGAACCCTTGTGCACTGTTGGTGAGAACGTAAATTGGGGCAGCCACTATGGGAAGTGGTATGGAGGTTCCTCAAGAAATTAAAAATAGAGCTACCAGATGATCCAGCAATCCCAATTCTGGGTAAATATCCAAAGGAAATGAAACCACTATTCCAAAGAGATATCTCTACTCCCATGTTCATAGCAGCGTTGTTCACAATATATGGCCAAGGTATGGAAACAACCTAAATGCCCATGAACAGATGGATTAATTATGGCAATGTGGCACATGTACACAATGGAGTATTCTTCAGTCTAAAAAAAAAAAAGGGAAACTGTCATTTGTAACAACATGGATGAAACTGGAGGGCATTTTGCCAAGTGAAATAAGTCAAAGGATGACAAATATCACATAGTATCTATTATATGTGGGATCATCCAAAAGAAGTTGAACTCATAGAAACAGAGCAGAAAAGTGTTTGCCAGGGATTGAGGATTGGGGGAAATAGAGATAGGGTTGGTAAAAGGGTAAAAACTTACAGTTATAAGATAAATAAGGTCTAAGGATCTAATGTATAACATGGTGACTATAGATGATAACACTGTATTAATTGAAATTTGCTAAGAGAATAAAACCGAAATGTTTTCACCAGGGGAAAAAAAAAAAGGTAACTATGTGGGGTGATGGATGTGTTAATTAACTTGATGGTGGGAATCCTTTCACAGTCTATGTATATCAAATTGTCATGTTGTCTACTTCAAATATCTTACAATTTAATTTAATTATACCTCAATAAAGCCAGAAATAAATTAGCTGCTCTTGGCTAAACCTAACATTCTTGTGTCCCTTGGCACAACCTCTATCCCCCACTTTATTTCAAAATAATTATGGATTCGCAGGACTAGTGTGAAAACTAGTGGAGAGGGACCCTGTGTACCTTTCACTCAGTTTTCCTCCAATAGTGGCGTCTTATATAATGAAATGTTATCTTGTATAACGAAATTGAGGTTTCCCCAGTTTTATACGCAGCGACTTTTGTATGTGTAGGTTTATGCAATTTTATCACGTATGTAGGTTTGTGTTATGACACAATCAAGATACAGAACTAATCCATCATCACAAAGATCCTTTATGTTATCCCTTTAAAGGTATTTCTACTTCCTTCCCTTTCCATAGTCCCTCGTAACCACTGATATGTTCCCCATCTCCCTAAGTTTATCATTTTGAGAACATAATATACATGGAGTCACAGAAATACATGTAACCTTTTGAGATTGGCTTTAGTCACCCAGGAAAACTCTCGGAGCTCTCTCTAGGTCATTGCATGTATCACTAGCTCATTCCTTTTTATTGCTGAGTAATATTCCGTGGTACGAATGTTCCATAGCTTGTTTAGCCATTCAGCAGGTGAAGGACATTTGAGTTGTGTCCAGTTCTGGGCTATTATGAATCAAGCTGCCCTGAGCTTTCATGTACAGGTTTTTGTGTGATTAATAGTCTTTTAAAATCTTGAATTATTCTGCTTTCACCGTACTATTCTTAAAAACAAAACCAAAAAAGACCCTCATTTGGATGCTTACGTTTGTCAGCTGTTCCTCTTTAGCTCTGATGCTCCGTGACCCGCACCTGCAGTTCTCCGGGGCGTAGCCTTTGGTCCGCATGGGACCGCTAATTTCTTGGAAAGTTCATGCACTCGCATAGCTTCAAATGCCTTTATTTTTATTTTTTATTTTTTTGGTTCCTTATGAGTTCTACATCTGTGGACAACTAGCTGTCCATACACGAGTAGAGAAACTATATGATACCAGCACCAAAATGTTTGTTGGTCCCAAACTGATTTTTTTTCCTACTGTTTACATCCTGAGAGCCTTCCTAGTCTCACCATTCTTCTGGCTGCCTACTGTTATAGTCCTGAAATTGTTTTTGACTCATCCTTTAACTCAAGCTCCCACATTCAATCGTGTATCAAATTCTGATTGTTCTTTCTCTATGTCTCACATTTTATTCTTTCTCCTTATTCTTTTTCAATTCTCAAGCTATCTCTCTCATCCTTAGGCCGTCTTATATGTGTGCTGTTACAGTAGACTAGGTGGCTAAGCCTTTTGCTTTTTATTTCTCTCTACATGAACCCTTCCTATACAAGCGTAATCAGAAGGGTCTATCTTTCCTGGAGCATCATATGCTACACCCTGTTAAAGAACCTACACTAGGGGGCGCCAGAGTGGTTCAGTGGTTACGCGTCTGCCTCCTGCTCAGGTCAGGATCCCAGGGTCCCACATTGGGCTCCTTGCTCAGCGGGGAGCCTGATTCTCCCTCTGCTTCCCCCTGCTTGTGCGTGCATGCTCGCTCTCTCTCTCTCGCTCTCTGACAAATAAATACATAAATAATATCTTTAAAAAAAAGAACCTGCATTAGTTCACTAGGTTCTATTACAGACCCTTTGCAGTTATGTTGTCCTTCTTGTTCAGTCATGCTGGTCTTCTCCCTTCCTTACACAGATAATTTTCTTTGTTATCTCTATACTCATTCTGGATTTCCAGGGGAATTTGTGTGTGGGCATGTATGTGTGTTTACTATCCAATTTTATGTGTGAAATTTTGCCCCCTAGAGATCGTAAGAGCCTTAGTAACACTGAGAAGAATCATGGGGCATGTTGCCAGTCAGATGGTAGGAGCCCCTTCCTGAGTCCTCGGTCAACTGCATGTTTATCCCTTCTCTCTTACACAGTCCTTTGACGTGGTCTGTTTTCTAAATTTTGCCATATACAATTCCAGAATAATTTCTCTCCCTATCAGGAAGGCTATGAAGCAGGATAAAGTTTCCTAAATTTTCATCCACCAGATGGTTTTAGAAGTAAACATACAGATTGCTTTTTTATTTTTAAGTTCTAAAAAATTGTTTTAAAAATCTTTATATTTCTTTCTGCCCTCCCTCCCTCCCTCCCTCCCTTGTTTCATTTTAAACTGCTAATAACTTTACAGAACCAAACAGGAAGCAATAAGAATGCTAACAAACTACATTCCTTTCTCCCATTTTGGGATTAGTAGAGTTACAAATTTTTAAAAAAATATTAGTAGCTGTACTTCATTTTCATTGAGATACAGTTGAATATGGTCTGTTTTCCCAGAGTCAAGCAAGACTTGTTTAAATCTCAGAGAAAACCCCACACTCCTCACACTGTTGTTTCTAATTTCAGTGTTCTTCCTACCTAACATACAGAAAAACAATCCAAGATATCCCTTGAGAATCAATGTGCGACTCTTGCGTCAGGTAGAGTAGTTGTATGTATGTATGTATTTACATTTATTTCTTTTTAAAGTAATCTCTGTACACAGTGAGGGGCTCAAACTCAACCCCAAGATCGAGAGTCGCATGCTCCACCGACGGAGCCAGCTCTGAGCTCTGTCACTTACTAACTGGCTGTCCTCGGGCAATTGACCTGACTTCTGTGAGCTTCAGCGTCTCCTCTGTAAGATGCAGACAGCAAAACTTAGCTCCTAGGGTTATTGAAATGATTAAATGAGATATCGCAGGTAAAGGACCTAGCCTAGAGCCCGGCACAGTATGGCCCTCAACAAATATGACTTTACTCTTTCCCTCTCTTTTTTCTTAGAGTAACTTGAATGTTGCTTCTGCACCTATGGGGACACTTTGCTGCTCACTAAATGAATGTATGAAGATTTTCTTTATTCCTTTATTCTCAGAAATTTCCTTTCCTCCCAATTCTTCTTTCCTTCATTGATGACTTGAATGCAACATAATAAGCCTGATAACTTCCATTAAGTCTTTATATTAAATAGCAGTTTGTACTTATTGTATTCCCCCTGGGAGATTGGGAAGCTATATTATGAAAAATGATAGAGTAAAAAAATGATGGAGTAGAATAAATCCAATGTTTATAGTTATAGTGAATGCAGCAATGTTAGGGTATGAGATTGGAAAAAACATCATTAAAGTATTCCTAACAAGGGCAGAAAAGTTCAAACTAGTATAAAATTATTTTAAGTTCAGGCGGGCATAAAATTATATGAAGATGGATTTCTAGGTATAGAGAAGTGAAGAGGTTGACAAATCCTCTCCCCCCAAATCAACTATAAAACTGTACAGAATTTTCAAAATCAATCATTTTAGGGCTCAGGGAATCTACAGGGCTCAAGCAAACAGCTAATTGAAAACTGTATGTTCATTAAAAACTGCTAAAGGATAGGAGGCTTCACTAAAAGAGTGAGTGTCCTTGCCAGGGTCCATCTCCATCTGCGGCCCCAGTCTGTGGGGGCTGTTCTTATTGGGATGGTACTGGCTCTGAAAACCAGTAGCTGGAAGAGGCTAACCTGATTTGGAGTAGAGGGTGGAAAACCCACATTCAGCAAACAGGAAAAGCCTGCAGGTTTCTTAGCCTTGGGTCTCAGTTGAAGCAAAAGGCAGATAGGAAGGTTATCCAGAAATTTAACAGAGAGATCTTAGCAATAAGACAACTCTTTTCAAATCCATTTTTACTGAGATGTAATTGGCATACATAACTGTGTTAAGTTTAAGATATACAGCATTATGGTTTGACTTATATACATTGTGAAATGATTACAATAAGTTTAGTTAGCATCCATCATTGATATAATAAAAAGAAAAAAAAAACCAAAAAATTTTCCTTTTTGATGAGAACTCTTAGGATTTACTCTTTTAACAACCTTCCTATAGATCATATAACAATGTTACCTAGAGTCATGTTGTCCATTGCATCTCTAGTGCTTGTTTATCTTACACCGGGAAGTCTGTACTTTTTCACTTCCTTCCTCCAACTCCCCCTCCCCTGAACCTCTGCCTCTGGTAACCACAGGTCCGATCTCTTTTTCTATGAGTTTGGGGTTTTTTTGTTTGTTTGTTTGTTTGTTTTGTTTGTGTTTTTTATTTTCTACATCAAAGTGAAATCAAACAGTACTTATCATTTTTTGTCAATTATTGTAGCATGATGCTGTCATGGTCCATCCATGTTGTTGCAAATGGCAAGATTTCCTCATTTTTCATGATTGACTAATATCCCATTATATATAATGTATAATATAAAGTGTATAAATGTATATACCACAACATCTTTATCCATTCATCTATCAATGGGCACTTAGGTTATTTCCATGTCTTGGCTGTTGTGCGTAACAGCAATATGATACATCTTGATTAGAACGCCAAGCTTCTCTGGCCATCTGGGAGCCTGAAGGCATGTGCTGTGAAGACCAAGAGGGCCCTACCGCAGAAAGTGAAAGTGTGGGCATCATTGAAAACTGCCCAAACTTTAAGATCTGCAAGTGCAGATCTAGCGTCAAAGAATGGAAGTTTTCAGAGTTAGAGGTGTTTGAATATCTCTGACTAATGAGTGCTTCACCACCAAACTCTACAAGCACAGGGATAGTTGCTAGGAAGTTAGGCTAAAAGATAAAAGTGAGAATTAAAAATCCCTGAGTAGTGACATCTGTGGCCACATACATTGGAGGTAACAGATTTTTCAGTTTAACTCCAGGCAAGTTACTTAACAACAACAATACAAAGCCCGTAACAACAAAAATCCTGGGAGGGGAAAAGAAAGAAACTCAGAATCCAGAATTGCACAATTTATTACCTAAAATGTCCAGATTTTCTAAAAAAAAAAAAATTACAAGGCATGCAAAAAAAAAAATACAGGGAAGTATGATACATACTCAGGGGGAGAAAACAGTCAATGGAAACTGCCTCTGAGTAGTCCCAGATGTTGGATTTAGCAGACAAAGTCTTCAAAGCAGTTATAAGTATGTTAAAAGAACTACTATATATTATAAATTTGTTCAAAGAGGAAATCGTATTTAACCAATTAAAGACCACAATAATGAAGTCAAATTTCTGTCTGACATGATGCAATTTTCTTACATATAGCCAAACACAGTAACCATTTCCCCAGAAATCCTTGGGTGATGTTTACTTTTCTCCTTGGTATCCTATAACTTAAATACCATGATGTAAAGTTAACTGTTATTAATACATCTTATGTGTTACATGATAAACGGTTAAGAGAAGGAAGAAAAACATGTTCACTGTGTCTGTGTGTGTTTGTGTATATATAAACATACATATTTGTAACAGAAGAAGGAAGAAATATTCACAATTTCAGTCCTCTGCAACTAGTCACATTGTCATAGCTAGTATTTATATTAGAAAGTAGGGAGAAGGGAGGGCTGCCTGGGTGGCTCAGTTGGTTAAGCATCTGCCTTCAGCTCAGGTTATGATCCCAGGGTCCTGGGATCAAGTCCTGCATCAGGCTCCCTGATCTGTGGGAGCCTGCTTCTCCCTCTCCCTCTGCCCCTCCCTAACCACTCCCCCTGCTTTCTCTCAAATAAATAATTTTTAAAAAAAAAAGTAGGGAGGGGGACTTTCCTCCACACTGAGAAGGCACTTTGGGATTGAAAAATGAAGCCAGTAGCTCCATAGAGTTTACACAGCATTTTATTCAGGGTAACTAAATAAGTTAGGAAGAGAAGATTGGGTGGATTGCCCTTTGGAGCTGTGCAGGTCTTCTCTGCAAAGTCTGGACCTTGATCTCCAGATTTTGTAGAGCGAGGGGATGTGCAAAAGGGCATTATAGTGAGATCTGTGGGTTCACATGCACCTAATTGACAGCTGACATTTTACAGACTTCATGGAGCCATCTGTGTGTCTGGAAGGAGAAAGACCATGTTATCTCTAACAAATTCATGGGAGACCGAAGCAACCCCCCCCCATTCTAGCCTTGGCAGACATTTCTAAGGTATGTTTATTAATCTCCAAGGGGCTCAGTACACATAGCCCCAAGAGAGATCATTAGTGGATGTGAGAAAGATAGAAGGCCAAAGAAGGAATCAGTATTGTCAGCACTCCTACAATTTGTAACTAACTTCTCTCACTATCCAGTCCATAATCCCTTTACCCTCAGCAAGCACCTCAGCCAGTTGTCGTTCTTTGCTTGGTGAGGTAACTAAACTCATTCCCAAAGGGTTGGCCATTGGCAGTCCTGTTTCAGGTGGTTATTGTGGTTTTCCATTGACTAATCAAAGACTATGGGAGTGCTAAGAGATGTTCTAAGGGATCTTTTGCATTCCTTATCTCCACTGTGTGGTAGCAGCCCAATTTCCCCTTGCGAATCAGGATCAATCACCCAGGGCAGAACAGTAAGTCCTTGCTTTGCCTGTTAATTCAAAAACATGACAAGTCTAAAGTGGTCAGAAGGCAGTCTTAACTTCCAGTTCAATGGAATCATTGTTGTATCTCCTGTGGAAGCATTCTTCCATTTGGAACAAAGATCTCTAGACCAGAAAAACATAAGGTCGTGGCGATGGGAAACAAACTTTTTCCTTGGGTGAATCAGTAGGGGGTAATATTGGATGTACTGACTTAGTACATATACAGACTCCTGGAAGACGTTGCTCCAGGCTTGCAAGGTATGGCCACCTAGCTGGCATTGTAACTGAGCTTTTAAAAGTGATTCCAGTGTTCTATCGAGCCAGCTATTTCAGAATGATGAAGATGGTAGAACTAATGAATTCTGGGAATATGGGCCCATTGTTGCACTTCATTTGCTGTGAAGTGAGTTCTTTGATCAGAAGCAATCCTGTATGGAATATTGTGATAGTAAAATAAGGCATTTTATAGTCCATGGATGGTACTTTGGGCAGAAGCACTGCATTACAGGAGTGGTAAATCCATATCAAGAGTGTCTATTCCATTAAGAATAAAGCACTGCCCCTTTCACGCTGGAAGCAGTCCAGTGTAGTCAGCCTGTCACTAGGTAAATGGCTGAGCACCCCAGGGAATGGTACCATATTCGAGACCCAGTGTTAGTCTTTATCGCTGGGAAGTTGGGCACTCAGCGGTGGCTATAGCCAGGTTTGTTTCCATGAGTGGAATTCCGTGTTGCTCCATTTCTGCTATTACGGACACTTAGTTCGTGAGCCTACTGGGCAATGACAGGAGTGGCTAGGGAAAGAGACTGACGGAATATACAGAATGAGTCACCCTATCCATCTGATTATTTAAATTCTCCTCAGCTGAGTCACTCTTTGGTGAGCATTCACACAGAACACAAATATCTTCACGTTTTTTTGCCCACTTAATAGGTCTGTCCACATACCTCTTCTCTAAATCTCCTCGTCACCAATTTTTCCAATCTTATTCCTTTCAAGTCCCTGACCATCCAGCCAAAACATTGGCATCAGCCAACGAATCCATAGACTCATGCCTTTGGCCATTTCTCCTTCCAAGGAAAACGAAAGATCTCTAGACCAGAAAAACATAAGGTCGTGGCGATGGGAAACAAACTTTTTCTTTAGGTGAATCAGTAGGGGGTAATATTGGATGTACTGACTTAGTACATATACAGACTCCTGGAAGACATTGCTCCAGGCTTGCAAGGGTCCATTTTTTTTTTTTTTTACCCTCTGGGAGGATTTCTCTTAACTACTGCCCTTGAAGGATGTCCCAGAAAAGGGCTGTATTGTGCAGTCGGTTGCTTGTGGTTGGTGTCTGCTGATTGTGTAAATCAGCTTCTGTTTTCTCTTCTTCTGCCAACTGATTGAAAGGAACTTCCTATGAGGCCAGATGTATAGGCTGGGAGAGAGAAGGTAATGTAGCAGGAACAGGGGTCATGGACATTTGGACCACTTCCTCATGTAACTTACGCATTCAAGGCCTGCTTGAGCCCAATCTTGTATATGCTGCTTCCATTTGATGACGAGTACTGCTGTGCACACCCAGCTTTATGGGTTTGTGGGTCAGGTTACACCCAGTTAATGATGGGCAGTTCAACTTGATGCAGAAAATAGATGGATCTTTGGGAGTGACAGTGGTTTATCATAAACTTAAGTGGTGACTCCAATTGCAGCTGCTGTTTCAGGTGTGATTTCCTTGCTTGAGCAAATGAATACACCCTCTGATACCTGATATGCAGCTAGCAATACGGCAAATGCTCCCTTTTTATACCTGATGGATTTCAATGATGTTTTGGGTTTCCTGGAATTAATGTTTTTTCAGAGTTAGTGTCTAGTGTTCCTGGAAAAATCTGATTATTCCCCTTTGGGAAGAGCTGGGGGAAAGATTGATAATATAAATTTTGGGGAGAGTCGCAGTGTCTTTCCTCAAGGAACCCATCTTCTCCTGAATTCAAGAGGTTCTGAGTCTATAAACTGGGTCCTCAAGTATTGATTGAGGAATGGTGACTCTGTTTCAGTGATTCAGGTTAAAGCACTACGGGATGCTGGGGTTCCCCTTACAAATCTGTTCCTCATAGTTGTGGTGAAAGCTGTGTCCTCTAAAGCCTCCTGGGGTGAGTGACCAGGTCTTACACAATAACTCCACTCTAACATTTTAATCTCCCTAAGCCTTCGGGTATCTTTCTCTACAGTATACCAATGCAGTTCTGGAATTTCTACTTCATTTATTGTAGGCAACTTATTGATCTGTGTTTTAGCCAACCGACCAAATAAACTATTATAGCTCTTTCTAACCCTTTGCGTTACAACACTGAATCTAGAATCTCTGTTTAGTGGACCCATAGCAATACATTTGACCCGACTGAATTTTATATTCCTTCTACTATTATCAACTCTCTTGATATCCATTCCCTCACAAATTCTCCATATTTTTGCCTGCATAAATTAGAAAAATTACATAGTTCTTTTGTATAGTATACCTGCTCATGGGTCTTGCTTTGTATCTCACTCTTTGGGGCCTGCTGGCACTTGAATCTAGATCTAGAAACACAGAGAGGTGGCAGGAGGAGGTCCTGAGGAGACTCAGAGCTGTGTTTTAAGGCAACTACTTTGGGGGAGGCCATTACGGATTCTTCAGGCAAAGCAGGGTTAGTCTCCTCAGACAGGAATGGAAGTCCTGTTTATACTGGGAGAGAAACTAAGCAGAATTTATATGTTCAATGTCCCCAACTTCATCAGCATCTTCTCATATATCCCTATTCTAGTTTTCAGAAGTTACTCTTTATCTACGTAAACATTCTTTAAATTTTAGATTTTTTAGACAATTCTTTAGAATTTTTATTCTTAATGATTGCATTTTTAAAAAAAGATTTTATTTATTTATTCGACAGAGATAGAGACAGCCAGTGAGAGAGGGAACACAAGCAGGGGGAGTGGGAGAGGAAGAGGCAGGCTCATAGCGGAGGAGCCTGATGTGGGGCTCGATCCCGAAACGCCGGGATCACGCCCTGAGCTGAAGGCAGACGCTTAACTGCTGTGCAACCCAGGCGCCCCAATGATTGCATTTGAATTAGACAATG
Source organism: Ailuropoda melanoleuca (assembly GCF_002007445.2). Taxonomy (NCBI): domain Eukaryota; kingdom Metazoa; phylum Chordata; class Mammalia; order Carnivora; family Ursidae; genus Ailuropoda; species Ailuropoda melanoleuca. The sequence goes on from NC_048237.1 coordinate 13,091,660, forward strand.
TTACAATACTTTGAAACTAGATTAGAATTTAATATGTAAATAACCAAATGTGAAAACATTCGTAGTCCCACAATTTGATAAAAATCTGACTTAGTATATTAATTTAGACAAAATGGGAATGTGAAGGCTTTTGACACTCTTATTCTAGGTAGGCATAGCAATCCATGATTAAGCCATTCGTTCAACATTCAATGAACATTTTCATGAACATTTCTTAAATGCTTGGCTCTGTGTTTGGTACTGGGCATATAAATATAACTAAAACGTAATTTCTGCACTCAAGAAATATACAGTCTAATGATATAAAAAGTCTAAGTCAATGCCTAGTCTTACCAACTCCCCGTTGTATGGTAAGAGTCATCAATCATCAAACATCACCTGATAATCATCTGTACCCTGAAACACGCCCGGCTTGCCCACTTGAACTCTCTTGAGTGTAAAATAGGGACAGTAATACCTGTATGAATTGGTGGTTGGGAGGCTTGATAAGGTGCAAAGTAGCACAGAGTTAGACACTCTACAAATAATAGTTTTTATGAGTTAATATGAAATATATCAGGACTCAAAATGAAAGAGCAAGTGGTATTTGCACCTCTGAACAATCATAAGGATTTGGGTATCCCTGAGACTCAATTCCTCTATATTCTCTTAGAAGAAAAGTTTATAGACTTATAATGGGCTTAATGGAATTCTTGTTTAGTGACAGCATAAAGGAGTACCTCTTCTTTCTTTATATTCCTCTGTTTCACATTCTCATAGAACACATCTCAAGTTGCTTTTCTTCCTAGCAGTTCTCTCAATTTGTAATTAGATATTGATGAGTATGATGACTTGATAATGTCTGTCTTTCCCACTAGACTAAGGGCTCTGTGACTACAGGGACATGTCTGGTTTTGCTTATCATCAGATCTTTAGAGTTTAGCACAATGCCTAGCATGTGGTAGGTAGTTAATAAACAGAATAAATGAATCAGTCAATCAAGGATCAATTAAAGGTAAAACAGTGAAAGGATTTCTATTGTTAAAAATAAGTATTTACTATTGGTTAATACTATTCTATGAGTTGGAGGTGATGCAATTAAACAAGAGAACAAAATAGGAAAAACATGGTAGAGGAGGAGAAGATATAATTATTTACAGTTGGTGGTTCTGTATATAATTGGAGCAGGGCACCTGGCTGGCTCAGTTGGTAGAGCATGCAACTCTTGATCTTAGGGTTGTGAGTTCAAGCCCTATGCTGGGTGTGGAGCCTACTTAAAAAAAATGAAACAAAACAGACTCTCTCTATATATAATTGTATCAAGTACATCATCTAAAAATCTATAAATGATAAGTTTTAGTAATCAGAATAGATTAAAAATAAATTTATTAGAATCAAGAGCTTTCTTGTATACCAACAAAAACCAGTCAGAAAATATAATAGGAAAAATGTCATTCATAAGAGCAACAAAAGAATATAAGATACTCAAGGAAAGTGTAACAATGTTTTTGGTACTTGTATAAAGAAAACTATAAAACTCTACTGTGGGACATAAAAGAAATCTTAGAATAAACAAAAAGGTAATCTTTCTTTAATATGGGAATATTTTATATTGAGCAAGTAACATGAATATCCTGGTGCAACAGATTCAAATAATACAGAAGAACACAGCAAAAGGATAAAATTCCCTCTTTATCAGCCTCAATTCAGTTCTCTCCCTAGATGTAATATGTACAACCTGTAGGCCCCTTTCTATGAGTTTACTTACAAGTAAGTGTGAGTGTGTGTGTGTGTGTGCATGTGAGCTCACATGTGCTTTTTCACAAATAGGGTAGTACCATGTTTTATTCTGTAACCTTTTTCCTAGTGTATTTTCTCTCTCTTCGTATTTTCTTTCTTTCTTTTTCTTTTTTTTTTT